>NC_070585.1:2850943-3150943 GCF_027409825.1 Scomber japonicus
ATTAAACATCTACTTAACCAGGCTGTTCCAAACCTTCAAGTGACTGTCAAAACACAATACCCTCAGCTTTCTTGGGTAAGGGCAAAGAACCCTCAAAATACTACTACTGCTTTGCTGGACAGACTAGGCAAGCAGACAAATGGCCTTGGTGCCATTCTACAAAACAGCAAAAAAAGGGTAGGACTTTATTAGTACAATTCAAAATTTCAAATAGAGTTTATTGGACCACTACAAAACTGCATTGGTTGGGGTTAAGCGAAGACCCAGCATGGTGGAGATATGGGGATGCCCAGGGCACCCTTATTAATTTGTTACTGTCCTGTCCCAAGGCTCAGAGATGGTGGACAGCAATTTATGAGAGTAATTAAGAGAACATGGGTCAGGACATTCCATTTAGTGTCCTATATATTGGAGGATCTCCAGACAAGGTGGACCCACTCAGTCCTCAAGCTTGGCCGAAAGCTCCTTATTAGGGAACTAAAATTTGTGGATCATCCAGCTTACTGTACACTCAATTAGTGGTGCCTCATGAAGAGTTGACATACAGGATGGTAAGCCAGCTAGACTTGTACCATGTTAAATGGGAGAAATATATGGATCTCATTACAGGGCCATGTGATATATTTGGCTAAACAATCAAACAAACCCTGGACTGTCATACTGTAAGTGAGAAGTTGTAACCACCATGTGAGTATTTTGAACCTACCAAGCTTGAGTCATCTTCGTTTAGGTGATGTAGGCTATAAACCTAATATAATGTTTGATTAAAATCTGTAGAATGTAGACAACTAAACACTTCAACACATTTACTTGTTTTTTTTGTGTGTGTTGGTCCATTTTCTTTCACTGTTGGTAGATATCTTGTTCAGGGTTTATGTACTGTTATCTGTCATTTATTGTGTTGTAACATTATGGAAACATATGAATAATAATAAAAAAAAACTTTGGTCATAAAAAACTGTAATGAATCATGGTGGCTCAGATATAAATTATATTACTCAATATCATCCTTCACCGAACCGCAGCTGCACTCAGGCTACTCTAGTGACACTAATAGATGCAAATGTATGACTGTGAGACACTTTACAGACAGTAACAGAAGACACTTTTTAACTTGATATTAGCCTTTTAAATGAGGACTGGAACCAAAGCCTCCCACCCTGCCTCTGTTCTGCTTGCACCAGTAGTAACCTGACCTCCACCCTGCTGGACCCTTGCTGGACCCCTGTGAGACCATCATGATGCATTTCATGGAGATAACCATTATTGTTTTAATACACAATATATGTGTATGTCTGCACAGGATATGGAGAATCTTCTTTGAATAATTCCCAATACAATATACAGCAGCTTTAATGAATCGTAAGCAAATACTGATTATATGTGTGACATTTCATTTTCATAATCTTAAAGCTCCTAAAGCCACGATGAGTGTATACGATTATATATGACTATAGCATCTTAAAGATCCCTTCCAGACATGTTTTCATATGTATCAGAATACTCTGCATGAACAGTCTGTGTCTATGTTTTTCCACCAAAGAAGGTCAATAACCTGGTTAAAAATCCTTAAAGTGACATATTGTCCTTGTTGTTCATTGAAAAATCAAGAATCAAAGGACGGCCAGGGAGAATTAGAGAAGTCCGGTAAAGAGACAGGCAGTGCTCGTTAAAGACGGCCTGGGATTTCTCTAGGTATACCTGATGGCTGGTACGCCATTATTTATACATCACACTTTAGTAATTTGTCTATTTGACCATGACCAGTGCCAGACTAGTTGGGAAGTCACAAATCATGCTTGGAGAGATACATCTTTGGGTGTTTCTAAACATGTAGTTGGTGAATCAGTAGATGGGTTCTCAAACTTTTCCCTTTGGTTAAGTTTCCTTTCACACACACACAACAATCCAATAGGCATCTCCAAAAGCCAGGTGAGAACATTCTCTCCTTTCATTAATCAGGCAGGAGTGAGAAAGCAAACACAGAAGGCAGTCCTGAAGGAGGTTCTATCTTCCCAAATATCAAGAAAGTAACATACTCGCTAGTCATTAGTCATTCATTCTCCAACTAGATGCTAGAAACTGTTGATTTCACTTAGTATACCCTATAGTTGGGTCCGATAAAGGTTGAATAATATTGTGACTACAAATGACCTGCTCCAGAATTTGCTTGTGACTGGACTGAGACCATCTCCTCTAAAGGGTCTCTGTGTGGTTGTTCTAGTCCAAACCTGAATCCTGCCCAAATTAATTGCATCAAGGAGGAAACATCGACCAGATGCTGATTGAACGGACTAAACAATGCAAGTTTGAGAAAACCCTTAAACTAAAATTTAAGTTGAGCACAGAGAAACTTTCCTCCCACAGCAGATGAATGAGAAAACAAACTCTACACATACATCATTCAGCATAGACGAGAAAAGAAAAACATCCAACTGAAGGACTGAGAAGCAAAACACATTGGAGGGGGATGTAAAAGTTATTCTCATGGCAGATGTTTTTTCTAGAAAATTGAAACAATCCAGGTGAATATTGGTTGATTCTAGGCATTGCTTCCATCCCATTTCTTCTCCGTCTGCAGGTGAAATTTATCAGGGAGGGTGTCTGAGTTGCTGTTTTCCACAATGTATTTTTTGTCACTACCAATGTGGGGCACCAAAATCAGAAAATTTCAACTCCTACACATTATAACACCCAGGGGACATTTAAGGTTCAGTCCCTTTTTATAATGCTTATTTTATAGACATATAGACATACTACTACTAGGAGTTATTATGTTTTAAGTAATATATAATGGTCATGTATAATGCAACCTGGACACATTGTCAGTGATAGACCCGGGGTCATCCGTCTGATCATCAGTCACCCTCACGACTTGTCAGTTGTCACTCATCGCGAACAAAAGAGATGGGGTGCTTAGAAGGATGGTACCACTTGCTGGAGGTGATGCCAGTGAAGATGATATCTGCTAGATAATCTGCTATAATAATCATCTGATAGAACGCTTCAATTAAACTAGTGAAGCACTGGTGATGATCATTGCCACCCACCACTGTTACCTCAAGAGGTGTAGATGTATCAAGTTCACTTAATAATCAAACCAGCCAGTCCTCTGATGTTTTTGAAGAGAATTGTATAGAAAATGTACAAAGCCTCTTCTACATAGTATCATCATGACCCTCAGCTTGATATTCTACTACAGGCAGTTCATGAAAGTCATTATAAAAGTGCTACACTCTCAGACAGAGCTTTATGGAGATGTTGGTGAGTAAAATAACCTCCGAGCTGCTATATTTTCTCTCTGACTGATCTGGAGATAGGCTGCATCAATTATAGGCTGATGATGTCTGCCTTGTTTTTTCAGCCTTCTCTGCCAGAGAGTATCTAACTACATAACTACATTCCATATGGCTGCTACACCTCCATCTCACCTCGCAGCATTAAAGCGCACAGGTTCTTTTCAAGTTCGTAAAGCAACACTTTATCTTTGATGACTCTCTCTGGCTACAAAATGCAATAAGCCAGCAACAGTAGAGACACCAAAAAGGTGAAACAGACTACAGAGTATAAACACACTGATAGAAAACAGAGAAAAAATATGTTCCAGGGCAAATACACACTCTCTATATCGTTACTGCTGATCTGAATTCTGTAGGTGTTTTGCCTGAAACTGCAGGGGGCACTGTTGTCTCACATAATAACTGAGCTGTAATCAGTCACACAGGGGCTCTCACACACACGCACACACTCACACATATAGACCAAAGCAGGAAGCCAACAGTGTAATGTGGCGTGGGCAGCAAACACACAGTCCTTTCATTATGTCAAAATTCTCAAAGTGAGAACTGTAGATCAAAGTCGAAGGATTCAAACTTTCATGAGAAATGTGTTTATGTCTTTGTAGAAGTGAGAAATAAGAAAAATATGTCACCTTTATTCCTCCCAGAGACAATTTCCAAACAACCTAAATGCCACAATCTAGAGGGGAAATGGCTTACACATGGGCATGGCAATAAAAAAGGATATCTGTGCATCTCATAATTGGTCACAATAGCCAATGTATTTTTAGGAAATATGGAGCTGTTTGGTGGCAGGAAAAAAAAAGATGACAATATAAGGCAGGAAAACACACACACACACACACACACACGCACACACACACACACACACACACACACACACACACACACACACAAAGACAAAAACAACAACAACAAAGAACAGTGTGATGCTAGAAGAAGGCAGCTGACAATTTAGCTCCACAGAAAAGGAGAAGCTAAATGTAAAAATGAATCTTAATTGTATTTCTCCATCAAATGGACTGACAGCATCCTGCTGCAGGAAATTACCAGCACTGAATGTGAACTCATGCACACACACACACACACACACACACACACACACACACACACACACCCCACACACTCATGCACACGCAAATGAAGCCTGGTGGGAAGGCTCGGTGGCATAATGTCAGCATGGCCCAGCATCAGGGTGGCATTAGATCACTGCTGTGCCCTCTGACCACCCGAGGGTGCTGCTGCTGGAGGCAGACACATATTTCAGATTGCTGCTGTACTCTGTGAGAGACCTTAAACTGATCTAATTATAATAAGACATTTGGGCTGAATTCCACAGAAACATGCACACTATAATTATACTGTGGTTCAGCGCAGAGTTTAAGTGACCCACATCGCTCTATATGTACATCTAATTCTCCTTAATGTTGTATTGTATAATACTTGTCATTTTTGGAGTGTGTGCAGGCTTTTAATAATATATCTGCAAGAAATACTGTCATCTACCTCAAAAACCTCAAAAAATCTTAACAAATATAATCTACTATTTATTAAAAAAATGATTTTGGACAAGTGGGGAAATAGAGCTTATTTGTTGTCTCATATATTTCTTTTTAGTATAGGAACATTCTGGTTTATTTTCCATAAATGTGGCCACTGTAGCCCTACTTGTTATAGCTTTGGTCCTTCACAGAGATTCGGGGAACTGCGACTTTTGCACAAAACCATGTATATTGTAGCAAGCCCCTGAGCTTCCTACAGCGTTCCACATAAACATCATTTTTATGTGAACAATTTCAAATGTTTGCCTCTCAGTTTGAACAAAAGTAAACACTCTACAACTATATATTCGTCCACACACACCCAGGTTTGTTTATGAAGCTGACTTTTACTGCAGGTTTGTGTTTTCTGAGTCAGTCAAGTGCAATTATCCAGCAGACGATGATTATGAGTCAGTTCACTTTGATGGCCAACAGTATCTATTCAAATGGAGGAGGAAAATGAAGAATGGAGGCAGAAAGGCAACCTACAGTAACAATTTGCCTCAGAGAAACCGTTGGTGTTCCTGCTGTCATTGCTTTCCTGACGAGGGAGCAGGAAAACCTTTGCTGCAGACAGATGAGAGCAATCAGCTGTGTAACTACTACAAATGACTTTGTGTCTCTGATCAACATTGTCGTCCTGGAGACTGTTTGACCTCTGCAGAATCAACTGAATGAAAAGAGTGAGGACGGCTGAACCACACGGTAAGAAAAATGCAGTTACAACATGCAAGTCTTTATCAGCCAGCAGTTATCTATAAAAACTACACAATGTCTATCTTGTAATTGTACTCTTGCAGTTTGGAATCTTGCAGACATGACACATTTTATTTCATCTATTCTATAGAATAACTACTTCTCTGGCATGAACACACACTGACCTATGCACAGCCTCACACATGTAACTAAACCAGTGTGCAAACTGCCTCGGATAGGCTATATGTAGTTCACTATGCAGTTACCCATAATGGCTGCTATAGGTGGCTAGTTTGACATGGTTCATGTAACAATCACTTCTATTTGGAGAGAGCACAAGTTGGAATATTTCTCAGCAACAAAAAAATTGAACTTGGAACTTTTCGCTTTACTTGAGAAGCTCCTGTGTCTGTGTGGCAGGGGTCCCATTGTCTCATCATCTGTCCATAGATCTGACTGCTGTGCATCTGTAAAATAACATGTACAACCACTGGCCTAAAAAAACATTACAAGAATAAGCTATAGCCATACATGGGCTGTGTCCCAATCTGGTCCTAATTGCGAGGCTGCATCCTCGAAGTACGCATTTAGAGGCCGATTACGTCACAACGCTGCGCGAAGGCTGTCCCAATTCGAAGACTCCTTCAAATGCAGCCTTGAAATGCGGCCTTCTTTTCCCTCTTTTTCGAGGATGCACCGCTACTATCCTTCGCGGCCTCCCAGATGCTCCCAGATCCCAAGATCCTTTGCGCGGCGCTGGTCAGAGCCGCGAAAACACAACAATGGCGACACCAACAGGGGCCTGTTTCAGGAAGCAGGTTTAACTAAATCTGAGTTAAAACCTTAACTTTAGGTTGACCAACTCTGAGCTGTCAAACTCAGAGTTTTCGGTTTCTGAACAAGTGTTAACAGTTAGTTCAATCAACTCTGAGTCAAAGTAACTCTGAGTGAAGCTTCTGCATGAGGAGATACCAAGCCCTCATCAATGGAGCACAGATAACATGATTCACCATGACAACAGGGAGAAACAAAGGGCTCAGTCCTCCTACTTCTCCCCAAAGAAATATTAATGAATACATGCAGATGATGAGTATATATTTAAGAAAAAAAGCAATACAGTAGCAGCAGCAAAAGAACATGAGCTGATGTGGCAGAAAATGACTGACAGTCAACAGTGAGTATTAATGAAAAAAAAAGAGAAACATTTTGTCTCGAGTGGTCGACTTATTCAACATTTATATTCTGTGTATGTGTGTGTGCGTGGCACATTTAACATTCATGCAGACCCCAACAGGTACAAAACGTAGGCCTACTTGGCAGCAACTGAATATGAAATATAAAAATATAGCTCAAACAAGTAAGGTATTCATTACAAGCAATTGTGGTGATTAGCCTGCCCTACCTCATTAAACAGCATTTAAATGCTACATTCAACATGTTATATATATTTCAGTAGTTGATGAAATCTTCTAAGCAAAAAAGAAAGTCAATTTTTCAGGCATCCCAACACTACCAGTATTTAATATTTTAACACCTATGCCTTTATACATACAACACTACAAAAGTGTAAACGTTAAAGTGCAATAGTCAGATTTAGTTTTATGTTTGGGCACTTTCACCTTAATTTAACAGTAGCTGGTATAGAGAGAGAGAGAGAGAGAGAGAGAAAAAGTTCCTCACTAGTATCGAACCAGCGACACTGTCACTATGAAGCATGCGCAGTAACCACTTCGCTATCAATCACCTTCAAATACTGCATTTGTGACAGCCTGACAGACGGTTGCCTTGGAAACATGAACTTGAACAGAGAACTTATTCTGAACTGAGAGCATGTCCATGTGGTGTCATACAGACGATACGAGGGCTGAGAATATTGTTCAGATAAATTATCAGTACAGAAAAATGGAAACACTCAAACAGAACATCATCAGAGAATGATAAAACATTCTAGCGGGGTCTGATCACCCTCTGACGTAGATTTGTCCTTCGTATTTGTGCTTCAATATTAACCGACTCTTTAAGAAAAGGACACACCATGTCTGACAGCTCCTTCAGTCTGCAGGCTTCAACTAAAAAGGAGGAGAAACTCAGGGTTAGTTGAAGAAAACCTGCCAGCGAGCAGGTTAGGTTCACGGAGTATGTTGCCAGGGTAACTGACTCAGAGTTAAGCTGAACTGGCTTTGTGAAACCGAAAAACCAGAGTTTCCCTCATCTCAGGGTTAACTAACTCAGAGTTTTCACTAAACCTGCTTTCTGAAACAGGCCCCAGGTGAAGACTTTTCATTCAAGTGTAAGTATTGGTTTGTTTTATTTAATTATTTTTACTTATTACTACTTATACTTTTATACTTTTACTAATTACTTATATTTTATTACTTAACTTATTTTTTTATATTTATATATATATATATTTATATATATATTTACTTATATATATATATATATATTTACTTATATTTATATATATACATATATATACACATACATATATATATATATATATGTATAGACTAAGATGAACAAATTTAGATTTTAATAAAGAGCTACGTTTGGGATTGTCACTATTATATGTTATACTTCATTATTATGATAATTTTTTGCTATATTAGAACCCTTTTGTCTGTTAACATAGCATCCCTGTGTTTACCTTTTCTCTTGCTTCCCTCTGTGTTTAGAACAATACTGGAAAAGATGGGCATGGAGGGGAAGGTCCAGCCCCACCAGGCCAAAAAGAAGTGGTGATTTTATGTTAATGTTATAAAATAAAAAATATTGTCAATTGTTACACGTTGTCTATTCCATTTAGTATTTACAACTTAAGTACAATTTATAACAGGGTTAACAAACGGCATAAAGTGCTACTGTTCAGGAAGAACAAGGGATTAAATATTTTCTTTTATTATCAAGTGATGAAACATTTCACTATTTACAAAAATTACATCAGGAATAACTATTTACAGATTATTATTATTTTATTATTCTTTCTTTCTTGTGTGTTTTCCTTCTTTCTTCTCCTTTCTTTTATTCTTCTCCTTTCTTCTCTCTTATAATTTTGTCAGTTCTCTTATAATTTTGACAGTTGCAGAAGATGTAGAGCAATGGGGACCATTGCTCTACATCTTCTACACCAATGACTGTAGAAGCCAGCATGGGAATAGGCACATCTTTAAATTTGCTGACGATACTGTTATTGTCAGTCTTCTCCATAAAAAACGAGTCTCAACGTGGGCCAGTGGTAGAGGAGTTTGTACAGTTGTGTGACAAGTCCTTCCTCCTCCCCAATCCCTCTAAGACTAAGGACAAACCTGCTCAATCCTCCCACATACATTAAAGGGAGTCAAATAGAATTCACTTACCAATATACGTATTTAGGAACAGTGATTGACAATAAGTTAAAATTTGATGTTAACTGCGCTGTCTGTAGGAAGGGACTACAATGTTTGTACTTCTTGAGAAAGCTGAATTCTTTTAAACTGAAGAAACTGATGTCTCTTTTTTATAAGCCTTTTACTGAATCTGTGCTTACTTTTTCTTTTATCGCCTGGTTTGGTAGCATTTGTGTCAGGGATAAAAACCAAATGGGCCACATTGTGAAGGTAGCTGGTAAGCTTATTAGAAACCTGCATACTTCTCTGGCAGCCATCTTTGATAAGCAGGTCCTCAATAAAGCTAGGTCTATACTGGACTGTGCAAGCCACCTCTCTCCCCTCTGGCTGGAGATTTAGAGTTCCATTTTACAAATGTAACAGGACCAGAAACTCCTTTGTCCCCAGAGCGATAACCCTGTACAATACTGATTCACAGTCTTAAATTCTCTTCCTAGTGGTTTCAATTCAGCCAGACTTGATTGTGCAAGTCAAGTTTCCCTTAGGGGACACTAAAAGCAACTGAACTGAACTGATGTTCAGCATATAGAGATTATAGCTATTACTAGTTCTCATCTCCTGTCCCTAGTTAGGCTTTTAAAAGATAGATATTAATATTACATATAAAACCAATAATGATACAAAGGAAAAGAAAAAATAAAATATTTAAACCATCTTACATACAATTAACAACACATAGTCTTAGTACATTATAAAATAACTAATTAAAAATGCTCACATCTCTGATTATGCTTCAGCCAAACTTACATTTTTGTTAAAAGTCTTAATATCTTTCATCAGTTGTATCTCGTTGGTAGTGTGTCCATAGACAGTGGACAGTTATATGTTACATGTAAGTGTGTCTCTGTATGTGTTAATAAAGATCTGAGCAGCGTTACATTACATACAAAACATATATAAGCCATGAAGTTGTATATAAATGTCATTTTAGGAGACAGTGTTGAACTACGTTAGTGTAGACCAAGCACTCCTCATTATTTCTTATTTATAGGGGCCATGGAGGGTCTGTTCCTCTTTCTCTCTCTTTCTCGTTCTTTCTCTCTCTCTCTCTCTCTCTCTCTCTCTCTCTCTCTCTCTCTCTCTCTCTCTCTCTCCCTCTCTCTCTCTCTCTCTCTCTCTCACACACACACACACTGTTTCTTCACACAGCTGTAGACTGAAGGAAAGCTGCTGATGAAAGACGGCAGCATTGACCTTCAAGACATCCTGACTTGCTGTGTGTTCTTCACACCTCTCTCTCTCTCTCTCTCTCTCTCTCTCTCTCTCTCTCTCTCTCTCTCTCTCTCTCTCTCTCTCTCTCTCTCTCTCTCTCTCTCAGGCCCAAACCTTTACACGAAACAAGAGACCAGGCTCTGCAGCTCAAAACAGGCCAGAAATATCCACTCTTCTAATCATCATAGTCCAGATATATAGGAAAGACTGTAAAAAAAGTTGACTAGAAAGAAAGGATATATGTTTGCAATGTGTGCAGACCATGGAAAGTGTATTACTGTCAATAACAACACACCACACAGTTTCTTTAAGTGAAAAATGTAAATATATGATCAAAATGTCACCTTCACTATCAGCAGTGGAAAAGAAGTTCATGTTTTTGAATCTTTTTTGTGCAAATAAAGTCCTTTTTGTCATATGTAACCATAACTAAACAATAGCATGTCCAGAAACTGGACAAAACATATTTTATAATTGCGCATTGAAAACAATACCATGACACACAGCCTTATGTCACACATAAACAGATCTGACTATTAATCATATAATTCATATGCAAACATTTCAACCTGTCAATGCACCCTGCTGGTCTACTGCACCAAATCAGTCCAGCTGCTGGCAGCAATGCACCGATAAGCAATCAAATAACAATAATCAACAGACATGAAGAAGTGGAAATGTATGGCATGTGAGTGTAAATAGTATTCATGTCCAAACACTTCACATTATGGCAGAACCTCCACAGCTGGTTATATTTTAATATGTAATAAATCTATTCTTCTAGAACATACTTAAAAAGAACCACTTACACTTACAACAATAGTTACTCTTTCATATACAATAGACCTACCTGCTTCTAGATAACTCAATGCAATTGTTTTATTGACTGTATGAGCCTATTTCTGACTGTATCTCTAATGTTAGTTTAATCCTACTCATTTATTAACTTCAGCATGGCCTCATGAACAAACGTGTCCCAGTAAGCTCTGATAGACCTCCACACACTTGGAGGATTAAAGGATGATTTCAATGATTTTCAAGTTGAATTCTATGTTTTTTATTGTGAGAAGTACCTACATACTGAATGACATTATATTTTCTTCTGTCTTCTCTGTATTCAAATATTCCTCTTGATCCAGCAACAAAAGTCCACCAGATGACACAAAATGCACAACGTGTTTTGTTGTGAGTTTAGGCAATTTGATTGACAACTTCATTTAGGAAATCTAAATCTGAGCATCATATAAACTGAAATAATTAACTTTATTTTGACACAGGGATCCTCTAAAAGACAGAGCAAAATGATAAGTATTGGTTCAAATTCCTAAACAAATATGGAATTATTCATACAAACAAAAACCAACACAGTGAACCTGAGCCCAGTGGGGGTCAGCTGCCCACCAGCCTTGACCTCAGCAAATCAGTCCATTCCATGCATGCCATGAGATAACTGCAAAACACTGTACTTCATAGTAAAACCATCAAAGCCAGCACAGCTATTGATGTGTATCACAGTGCACAGCACACAGTGTAGGAGGTATGATATTTTCTGTTATTTTATGATGTTGGATATCTATCGTAACATGGTCAAAGTTCCAAAACTTGAGGTTAATGTATGTAGAAATGCTCTCTGTATGTCAAAAGTCAGACCTTCAACCTGCTCTGAACGCTAAGTTTGTGTTGCAACACTTTTTTCTATAACCTGACATTGGCTTGTCATGCATGCCCACAGACAGCCATCTGTGCTGTAACTTTGGTTGCTAATGTTGTTTCTAAACTTTTTCCATGTTTTCACGTTGTTCACTCTCATATTTCAACATGTACAGAATACAGATGTATTTGAGAAGTGACATTTTAAGTCATGAATGACAAAAATAAGTACAATCCAACTACTATAGCGTGTTTCATGGTTTGTTAACGGGGCTTCTTGAGTGACCGAAAGTGACACAGCTTCCAAGAACTAACCACTCAGAACAGTGTGGGCTAGTCATAAAGAGACAAGAGCTAAAATATCCTGTTTCAGTCAGAGGCTGAACTGAGGGGCTGTATAAAGGGTCAGTAAGATAAATAAGGACATTTTTAAACTGGAAAACATATTCCAGTAGTGCCCAAGAATATAAATACAGACCTGTCCTTTACCATAGGATCAGAACTCAGTATCAGCACATGCCACTAAAGGACTCAGGTTAGGCAACACAAAACTGCAGTTTTTTCAAAAAAGAGAAGCTGGGCCATGGTTCTTGAAGAAGCCAGTGTTTGATGTCTTGTATGTATATATCAGTGTGAGATCATTCAAATTGCATGTTTAAAAAACTTTTGGCTGGTACTATAACCTTCAAGTGGTGAACAAGTACAGATACTGCTCATTTTACATTTAAAATAGAATGAACAATCATGTAAGCTCTCAGGTGGTAGCTTCAAAGTGAAGGCTAGTAATGATATTGATGAAGAGATTTACATCTGTGCAACGCAAGTAAGTGCACTGAGCCACGGACCTTCTGAATGCTCCTGGTTTACTGTGTGGAAGTGTTTTAATTTAGGTAATTAAAATATTGTTTATTGATATTGCATGCAACTAAAACATTAAATAAAGTTAAATGATAGCGGCCTTCAGGCGACACCAGTTTTATTGCCTAATCTTCAGGCCCTGTCTGGAGAGTTGGGATCTAGTCTACTCTGTATTGTTTCAATAATAGTGTGCTTACACAGTACATTTTTCTAGTTGACTTGTCAAAAACAAACAATCATTAACTATAATATGTACTGCACAGAAAGACTTGGGCGAAAAGGAGGGGTCATGTGTGGACACCAGCTAATTTTTGCCCTGAGCCCCTAGTGGTTTAATCCAGCCTTCCATTACTGTCTCTGCTTGTCATTCTGTTAAAACTTAAGGTGAAACAGTTCAGAGCAGCTCCGCAGGCCTCAGGCGTCCTCTGTTTTCCACTGAAGCAGGTTGCTAATAGACTTGCCATAGAAGAACTCTGCAGCAACAGGATGGAATCCCTCGGGCAGGAATCTGCAGAGCTGGTGCATGGAGAGTTGTGGAAAAGGTAACTTTTTAATTAAATACTTTTCTTGCAGAAGTAATGCATTTTTCACAGTCCTCCACTATAATATTTGATAGAAATACAGAAGAGAAGAAGCTGTCAGTGTTATACAGGCACTGTTGATATACGAGAGGCTAGACAGATAGAACTTCTTAAAGGTTCAGTCTGTTTTCCCAAGCATGTAAGAGAGCCAATGTTTGGTTTGTCCATTCTGGGCTATTGTAGAAACATGGTGGTGCAACATGGTGGCCTCCATGAAAGAAGACCCACTCCTTATGTAGATATAAAGGTTCATTCTAAGGTAATAAAACACAACTCATATTTACAAGTGTTTATACACTCATTAAAACATACTTATGAATATTATGTTCCACTTCTGCTGGATACCACTGCTCCTGATCTATTTAAGAACACTTTTCAAAATGTTGCAAAGTGCTTCATAAAGGTAGCGATGTAAAAACAGGAAATTTGGTGTATAAAAAAAACAATTGAGTGAAGGAAAATGCAAGAATTGAAGAAGGAAGTAAAATGCAGTTCAAAGAAAACTCAAGAACATCTCTGATAAAAGCCAACCTGATTTCCGTGAGCAGATCGTTCCAGAGCCTCGAGGCCCTGACAGCAAAAGCTCTTTGTCCTTTAATTTTCAGCCAGGTTCTCGTAAAGAACATACGGGTGTGTTTGTTACTAAGAGGTCAAAGAAATAGCAGAAGCCATGAAGAGCCTTAAAAGTAATCAGTAAGATGTAGAGAGTAGAAGATGAATACAATACCACAGAGCTCATTTGTAAGAGGGAATTGGAACTTCCAACTAAGTTTTTACATTTTTGAATGTGCTTACAAGCTTTTGAGATCCTGCACTGCACCACAACCTTTTGGGTGGATATAATAAAAGCTATTGGTTAAAGCCTGTTAGTGTCAAACTGCACATACATCATTCTGAACAAAAGACATATTTCACTTACAGATTGAGAAAAGATTGTAGTCTTGGCAGCAGCAGGAGTCCTTTTTCAATATTTAACAAAAATGAATATTTTCCCTTTACTTTAACTGAAAATAAAGGATCCTCTATCTTGTTTCATTGTCATGAGTAAGACAGATTTTTTATATATATTTTACAAAATGCCTAAAGGAAAGTTTATTTCTCTTCTTTTGCTTTTTTCTGTTAATAATCGTGCGACCACTCAGTTTTAACTTGCGATCTCTTTTGGGGACAACACATTAAAGTACTACTACTTTTAAACTGTTGGGCTGCTTTTTGTACCATTTGGGCAGTTTTCTCAGATGAAAAGTTCTTACAATCCTTACAATACAAATTACAGTTATATAGTACTAAATTGTTTTCCTAGTTACGTTATGGTGCGAGAAAGTCCCAGAATTTGACACCCGAAACTAGGGTCCTCATAATGAGTCCTATGCATGTTTAGGTGTTTAGTAACAAAAGCACTTTGGTTGAGGTTAGTGAAAGATTGATTTTTCCCACACTACATTAATCACCAATGTTTCCTCATACCTCTCTGTCACGATGAGGCATAGCTATTATATTATTATAATTGATAATTAAAAGATTATAGTGCTGAAATTCTCCCCTTTTGTTCCAATCATTCCCTTTTGTTTTAAGGTAATAATGTAAAAAATAAAATAAACTTCTTCTTTCAGTGCTGTGATTTGTTACCTGAACCCACATCTGGTAGTAACTGTGTACCAGCTGTATGTTGGAAGGACAATTGGGCAGATTTGAGGGTCTGATCCGGCTTCTTAGTGTCAGTCAACATCTGTGCAGAACAACAGCACTTACTTGAGTGGAAAGACAATGAGCATAATTAGTTAACATAATGCATAGTTAGTTACATAAGCTTTGGTGACCTTTCCCCTTCTTTTCTTAAAATATATTACTATTCATTGCAATATGTGTACTGTTGTCTGTGTGTGTATGGATGTCAAAACGAGGAAGATTTTGTGATGTTTTGATGTTTTTGCATGGTTTGTAATATGATTGAAAAATCAAACCATAATCCAGGGGTTTCCAATTACGTTTCCTCCAAAACACATTTGTCAAAACCGTTTAGTTGTAAATAAACATACATTTCAGGGGACAGAGTTGTATTGTGTGTGCTGCATGAAAATAGATCCTAGGGTAAGAAATAAGTAAAGCATTGTAAAAGCATCTAGACACATGTGTGCAATATACAGACTACAGATGGGACATAATGGCAGCAGCATAAGTGGAGGGAATGATAACATCTCTGTCTAGTATCATTTTGAGCTTCTGCCTCCTTTAAATTACCTCCAGTAAATGGGTGTGAGGCTGTTGTGGAGCTTGGATGTTGGGTGTTTGGACACATTGATGTGTGAGTTTGTGTGTTACAGCAGAAAAAGACAGAGAAAGACGGAAGAGACAGCTGTGAAAATGAGGGAGATAGAGAGAAGTGACAGGGCCTGATTGAAAGGCGTCACTGACAGCAGATGAATGGATGACTGCTGTCATGTTGCAATGGGTAGAACAGCTACAGTCTCTCTGCTGCCTGTATGTGTGTGTGTGTGTGTGACTGCAGTGTTTGCTGATCTTTTTTATGTGTGATAACAGCAGGGGGTGAGGAGAATGGGACAGACACTGTACAGTATGTAACTGCACTAAACCCTGCAGGAACATCACAAATCTTACTTCATGATATTAAAAGTAGCATTAATCCATGATTGGGCTGCTGAATTAATCCATCCTGTGAGGGACATATTGGGGAAATGCTTTTTTTAATCACAGGCATGTTGATTAAAATCAATAACCACAGGAGAATTTTATTAATATGGATATAAGAATGCACCTCTCTCCTAATATATCCTCCTCTCCCACATGTTTGAGCATGTGTGCATCAGTAGAGATGGGCGTTCACAGGATATTATCTGAGCACTTCTAAATTGAATTAGATACACACAGACAGACAGATATATTTCAATATATTATATATTTTATAGGTTGTGTCACAAGTTCCATACATACAACAAAGTGAAATATTGTCGTGTCAAGAAACCATCTGCTTGTTGTTATTGTGTGATTTATTTATTTTTTAACAGTGGAACAAATCTCCATCGAAATGAGTTTCTTTTTTTAACCTGACTGAGTGAACTGCACAACAATTCCCATGTGCACGCACCTTGTCCCGGTGCAAATGGTAACATCTCTTGAATATTAAATCTATAGCACCAATCTCACCAGATAATCCAGCCATGGCCATGAAATCACCATAACTCATTTATTGGTGCTGGTGACTGTTTAATGAATATTGGATAAAGAAATGTCTATCTATTTATCAGCCGATTGCCTGATGGTGCACAATGAATTTCCGTAAGGACAAATAAATCTATCTATCTATCTATCTATCTATCTATCTATCTATCTATCTATCTATCTATCTATCTATCTATTTATTTTTGATTTGATGAATAATTTTAACGTGTGAGATATTCTAAGTTCTTCAGCTGTGTTTCCCAGTAGAGGAGATAGCAACGTAGTATGTTGCAGTTGACCAGAGGCCTGTACTACGAAGCTGGATTTTCTCTTATCGAGGTAACTTCAGGGTTAACCCTGGGTTTTCCGTACTACGAAGCTGGTTCACTTCTTACCGGGGTAAATCACCATGGTAACTTATGCTGAACGGCTAACCTGCTCCGGAGCAGGTTATGTTCTGGATAAGAGATCAATGACTACAAAAGCACCACCTCCTGACCAATCAGTTCTCTTAGAAAATGACATGCCCATTCTTATAAGATCCTGGCTGTCAACATTGGTGCGCGGATCGCGAGAGGAGCGCTTAGGAGAGAATGAGCTTTTAGGGATAGATGCAATTTTTTAATTGGCCAAAATATATATTTAAAAAATAATCATTGAGGCACGTGGGGGATATTATTCTGTAGGTTTGACATCCTGAGATCAAAGTGTCAGGGAGCATAATAACTGTATTTATTTATTGTAATTGTAAAAAATTGACGAAAATATATATTTGTAAAATAAGCCTTAAGACACATGAGGGATATTATTCTGTATGTTATACAGTTGGTTTGAAATCATTCACTCAAATGGTTGAAGCGCATAATAGGTTTGTATTTTGAATGTTGAATATTAAACTAACTTAATGTCTCTATGAAAGGAAGGGCACTGAGGAAGCGATCTGCCCCAAACGTCTGTACCGTAATAAAGTGGCATTGTGTGAGCAGAGTGCTGTCCGTTTATATTGTCTGATAAATTAATATTGTATGATCTCGTGAATTTACACATTAACAGAGTCGGCAATTTTCTGCCAGCATTCCTTCCTGGCTTTTGCTGCAGCAACAGTGTTGCTTTTGGCCTGGATGATGTTTGAATTCTTCATATTGTTGAATAATAATTGTCTGCTCCTCCATGGTAAAGTAGTCTGCTCTGCAGGGTTTCTGCATGTTTGTGATTGGTCAGACGCTGCAAACACCTCCCCTTTATGTGAACGCGCAGAGATCCAGATTGGAAAACCCTGGGTTGATTTACTGAGTTGATAACCAGCTTCGTAGTACCGCTTATCCTGGACTGCGAAGATCTGGTTAAGTCAACCCAGGTAACGGAGAGAGATCCTGGATAGGTTAATCCAGCTTCGTAGTACAGGCCTCAGATGACTTTCTTTAGGATCTTCTTCCTGTTTGTGTTTTTGCCCCCACCCCAGACACATCTGACCAATAAGTTGAGTTAGTGTTCCCTTTTTGTCACATATTTCTTTATTGTTTTTCAATCGAACAAAGAGACTTAGACACATCAGGGTTGTAGCTCAATCATCACATCATAATACACATATGTGGATACAGTAAAATACACATAGTATTTCTTTGCTTATGAAGTTGTGGCAATGATTAGAGTGATACATCTTCCATAGGCTGAATAGTATCAGTAGTATCAGTAGTAGTTGTATTAGCGGCCATGGTCATAATCACATAACGTCACATAGGTTTGCACAGTCACATGAGGAAGGTGCAGATCAGTGTGAGCTTTAGAACTCAGCCCACTTCCCTGTATTCCTTCTGTCTGTCAAATGAGCTGACAGTCATTTAACCGTGAAGGAAAACTAATAACCCAGATAATCCTGTGAAAAACACAAGAGACAACAGATTTTGTTTATCTCCTCTTGGCGGGGAGTTTGGGAGTGATGTCCTGCTTTCCCTCGTGCATTCTTTGTTCTATTCTTTGCTGGCGTGTTTATCAGACTGCATTGTGGGAAGGGTGACAGCAAGACAAAGATAAATGGGATGTTTTGATCGCTGTTTGTGGTGCTAATGTGTTTTAGTCACTCAAATAGTCTCAGTGGAAATGGAGTTAATGAGCAGTCTTGTGTATAGGTGGTGGATTAAAGTTATTATGTTCAATGAATAATGCGTGCTTGTTCGAGGCTGCAGTGCTCTTAAAACATACCCCCCCACCAACCCCCCTCGCTCCCTGGACATTGGCGAGTGTCAGGCTGCTTCTTGTGGTTTTGCTTTTTGTTGTTAGGGTGAATGGTACACTTCCACACATACAGAAACACCCACACATACACAAGTGGAAGAACAACTGCAAAAAGCCTGCATTAAGTTTGGAGCACCAATTATCATCCCCGCCATCTGGACGACTGGGACATGAAACGACTCACAGTCACTGGGAATATGCGTGAAAAATAACAGGTGATTTGCAGTGTTCATGTCTCATTTCTTAGTATTGGACCCCTGTTAGAAGTTTTGAACCGGTACGGTCCATTATTTCCCCCCAACCAAAGCATCATTATACTCTTTAGATCTGAGAGCTGAGCGATTTAAAGAATTTCTCACTCTGATGAGAAGAAATGTTCTCTCTGATCAGAGCGGAGAATTACCTCCGTGCAGTTTTGATGTTGGGCTATTCCATTAATCTGCCACAGCTTCATATTGTATTTCACCTACATTGTCTCTGTTTTTGCTTAATGAGCTGGTTTTATTATTCACTTTTCCTCTTCCCAACAGTCTAATGATGCCAAAGTTGAACAATTAAGACACTTTTTAAGATGACTTTTTGAAGACACGCAAGGTGTTTTTGGTGTGGAAGTGCTAAGGGGAATGATTGATTCAGAGATCTGTCAGCTGTGACAAGAACACAGCAGCGCAGAAGAAGCTGTCATATAGCACTGTGAGCCATTGCTCAAGGCTGTCAGGTTCAGCTTTCAGGCCAAAATACAGCCTGGTAGTTATCAAGCTTCCCTGAGCACCAACAAAACACCAGTCAGAACTGAAAACAAACTAAACTTATATACACATAATTGAAAAATGAATTGAATTCCAAACTGTATAGCCTTGATTTGTCCTCTAAATAAGTTTATGATACTGTTTTTAAAATTTCTGTGCATCATGTAGCTTTAAATGATACGAAAAAATAATGCATGATAGTCTTCATCCTAAAATTAATGACTTATGTTATGGGGACTTTAAACAGATTTGAGTCCTCAGAACATGAGGAATAGCTGGCACACACACACACACACACACACATACACACACAGTCTGTACCCTGCACTAATTTAAGCAATGTGACGGCCAATTTTCTTTGATGTTTCAGTTTTAACGCTACTGTTCATATGTGTAACACATCATTTTAGTGACAGTAATAATGTTGCAGATGCCATTCAAAAAAGTGTATTCACTCAAGTCTACTATTGGCTGATTCACATCAGTTATTTCACTCTTCCCTTACAATGACTGGTCTCTTTCACAGCTGTGTTAGTAACATCCAATCATATTCATATGTATGGACAGCACGGTCATTATAATCTGACACTTCTCACTATTACCCTGCTAATATGTGTTAGGCTGCAGCTCCCTCCACCCAAAACTCATTATGAGCTTTATGTTTGGTGTTGATGATTTAAGTTTAAGTTAGTGACTGCAGCTCAAACTGTTGCAAAGTAATAGCAGATTGGAAATGCATTGCATCTTGTAACCTAGAAGGCTGTCGTTTTAGGAAATATACTTGTCTGTCTTATCCACATACTACTTCCAACAACTCTCACAGTCAGCTCTTAGTTACATCATCTAGAGAAGCTAGCAGTATCACCTTGCTACCAATTTTAGTTCAAAGCTAGACTAACCACTTCCTGGACCTACAGTATTTCTGTACTGGACATACAGATACAGATCCAGTGCACATACACTGAGAATGGACTTTACAGTAAAGTAGGCTGTAACTCAGGAGGTAGAGCAGGTCGTCCACCAATCAGAAGATCGGAGGTTTGATTCCTGGCTCCTCCAGTTCACATGTTGATGTGTCCTTGGGCAATATACTAAACCCTGAATTGCTCCTGATGGCTGTGCCAATGGTGTATGAATGTGTGTGTGAATGGGACATGTAGTGAAAAAGCACTTTGAGTGGTCAAAAGACTAGAAAAGCTCGATATAAGTACAGTCCATTTACCATCTTTTGGCCAGCATTTACACTTTAGAGCTGAATAACATTTGCATATTTATAGATAGAATTTTCAATGAGGGAGAAGGAGGAGGTGTCATTTTAAGGATTCTATTAAGATAATTGAATTCATCAGGCAGCATATATGTATGTGTCTTAACATTTCCAGGTCCATGTTTATATTCTGGTGCTCTACTGGAATATCTTTGCATGATTTACAGTTTAAAAACTCCTTATTTATCTTATACTGGCTCTTTATGCAGCTGCTCCATTCAGCCTCTGTCTGAAACATGCCTCTATTCTGATTGGTTAGTTTCTGGAAGCTGTGGCCACTTGGTAGGCTACATAAAAAAAACATGAAACAAACTATAGTAGCAGTATTTCACTTATTTTTCTCAGTCTTTGCATGAAACTCAGTCAACTTCTCAAATACTTCAGTACACGCTGAAATATGACAGTGGGCAGCCTTAGCAACCAACAGAACAGATGTGGGCATGTGCGCCAAGCAGATGTCAGCTGGTAGGAAAAACCGAACAATCGAAGAGTTCAGAGCAGGTTAAAGCCTGACTTTTGACTTGCAGGGAACATTATTACATACATTAACTTAAGTTCTGAACCTTTGACCATATAAAGTTAGATGTTATAACAACATCCAACGTATAAAATACAGAAAAGCTAGTATAAGATGGACTAGGAGGTTCTTCTAGGAGGTCTAGGAGTTAATAATTGAACTATTCAAAGATTATTTACACAGTCTTTACATCAAGATCCGTGTTTCCACTGCAGGAGTTCCTGGTAAAAGGAGGGGGTAGGAACTTCTACAGGAAGCGTCCTCTCACTCGGCCCTCTCAGTGGCTGTGTCTCCACTGCAGAGTAGGACCCCTCGGCGACGTCATAAGTTTCGATCGCCACGTAATTGTTGTGCGATTACAAACACCCTCTGAATCTCTTCGGTGCCGTAGACGGCAATCAATGCCTGCACCTCATAGTCGGTCCATTAGTCGTACATCTTCTTGCTGTTTTCTTGTTGTTTACAGCGGTGTCTGCTAGGCTAATGCTCCCCTTCTGCTGGATTTTAAAAATGCCGGTTGTTTTGGGGCTTTCTGGTGGCGTCAAAGCCTGCTCTAGGTTTAGCCAATCAGCGCCGGGTTAACCTCAAACCCCACCCAGGAGCTTTTCAGGGCCGAACGGAGTACCGTACTGTGGGGGAGACACGCACCAACAGGGCTGGCCCCGTAAAATTACCCCGAAGTTCCTGCAGTGGAAACGCGCCTAAGGTAATACAACACAGCTCCCAGTACCTTAGGCTTAGGCTGTCCTTACTGTGTAATCCCAGGAACATTGCAAACATGTATATGGGTCAATGACGTGACGCCTACATTTGCAGTCCAACTGCATTTCATACAGTTAGAAAAAGGTTTAAATGGATAAATAAATACCATATATATGTAGTGGCTTTCCTTCATATGTATTCACTTTAAGTTTTCAAAAACACAACTTATTAGTAATTTTTCTTTTATTTAAAGTGATAAAATATCATGTGGTGCGACTGTCTGGCCATGACTGCTGTTATGAAAACTTATTTGACTGTACTGTACAACATTTCAAACCATTTGTATTTATTTTTCTGTCATGGCATATAAACAAACTTTGTCTGACGATGATGATTTTATGAAATATCATGTGGTGCGACCATCAAGAAACAACCACTCTGGGACTTTTATGATGAAAATCATTCAAAGGCAGGATGCTGCATCATACACTAGTTTGCCAAGGACCCATGGATGTAACAAGCAGGTTTGTAACCCTTTCTAAAATATGGAAAAAATGAAGCTTTTTAATGACTGGTATGTAGTTGCCATATTTTGATATCATGTGGTATGACCTCAAGAAAACAATGAATATGACGTTATTTCTACAAATATATGTTTTGAATATAAATTTCATAGTGACCTTTTTGTGGCAAGCTAGCTTGTTTTGTTTAGGTGGTCAATTCTGTGCCTGTAAATTTTGATTGAACTTGAAAATATCATTTGGTGCGACCAAATATCATGTGGTGCGACCATTGCAGAGTCTTTTCAATGATAGATATGTCCAATATTAGAAACTTTTAGTTTTTGCAATTTGAGTCATTTTTTCTAAGATTTCAGGTTTACGTTTAATTTTTGTATAATATGAGAAAAATGCAATGTCATTTTGGCAATTATGCATTTATTTGTAAAGCATTATTTATTTCTAACTGTTATAATCTATTTTACCAGATCACACTCCCATGCAAGGTAAAAACTGCTTGCCATTGGCAGTGTGTTAATTCTGACCCTGCAGTAAGAGCGGTGTACCCTGCTAGGAGAAGAGAAAGGTAAAAATTGTAAAAATTAAAGCCAAAAATAAAGCACTATGAAGTACATATCACTCTGGTATGTTTGTCATTACCTCGATGGTTCATCTACACTATGTAGAGTATAGAGTAAGTATTGGGCCATGTGTCCATGACACCTACATGAGCATTCATGATATCCCTTTTTAAATCCACAGGAATTAATATGGAGATTTGTAACTATTACAGCTCTTCTGGAAGGCTTTCCACAAGATTATGGAGAGTGGCTGTGTGAATTTTTGTCCATTCATTCAGAAGAGCATTGCTGAGATCAGACATTGATGTTGGATGAGAAGGCCTGGCTCATAATCTCAACCCCATCTTTGTGATGAACTAGATGTGGTCTGCCACTTCGTGGCTGAGTGTCTGTTGTTCTTAAACATCCACTTGTTAATAATACCATTTACAGTGAAATATATAGCAGGGAACAAATTTCACAAACTGACATACCAAGCTTGAATTCATTGAACTCTTCAGAGCAACTCATTCTTTCACAAATGTGTGTAAATGCAGACTACATGGCTAGATAGCTTGATTTCATACACCTGAATAAAACACCTGAATTCAATGATTAAGAGGTGTATCTGAATGTTTTTGTCAATAAAATATATCAATAGTCCAAAGTGAAACACCATAGATTTATGGCATGACTTTGCATTTCTGCCTCAGCTACTAATGAAGACAACAGTAGAGAAAGATTCAATCTATAAAATCAAGTCAGCTTGATGATGACTAGATAATAAATATTTCTGTTCTAAATGATTCAATAATCAAAATTGACTTATTCCATTGTCAAATTAAATGATAAGTTTGTTCATGACAAAGCAATGAAGGCCAGCTGCACTTCTGTTTTACAACAGAAAAATTATGTGAAATTGTAATAAAACCACTGGTTTAATTCTATTCTACATTATTCTACATTATTTCTTTCAATAGATTTTTAATGATATGAGGTCTTTATGTCATGTGGTGCGACCAATAATACCAATAACTGTATAAAATTCAGAGTAAAATATCACTTTCATGTGGCAGTAATATTAATCACTGATACAGTATGTTTCACTGAATTGTATTTTTAAATGTTTTAAATCATTTTTAAGGAAAAATAACAGGAAAAATAAGTCTTACATTCATTTAAGAAGGCAACTGTGACATTATAGAACATAAATATGAGATTATTATTTACAAAAACTCAAAAGACATGCAAATAGTTTGTTTCTAGACACTTTATATTACTCAAAACTTGTAAAAAATATTTAAGCATGTTAAGGAAATTCATTTATTTTAAGATAGATCATGATCGCACCACATGACTTTTGTCAGTTCTAATTCATTGAGATGAAAAAACACATAAAACACTTAATTTACTATTTAAATATGAATTTATGTGTACTTTACATTCTTAATGTTTGAACTACTGCAATATATATTCCCATTTTTATTATTTTAAAATTGACCTGTTGAAAATCCTTATACGACATTGACCCATATAGTATAAGGAGTTTATGTATATTGTAGAATTGCAGTTTATTTTAGAGGTTGTTTATTGTATATAGTATTTTATTTTAATTAAATTTTTTGTCACTTCACCATTACAAGGCTACTGTTGTGTCAATTTAGAAGTTCCTTCTAGGGGGATCAATAACATTTACCTTACTTTACATTAGATGCTAGTCTGGTGCTGGCACTCATAGCTTCAAGCTCAGCTCATGCACAGCTCAGAAATAACTTTGGTCCTCTCTCTTTTGATCCACAGATGAACTGTTTATATATTGCTTGCTGCTGGTTCAGATTTCCCCTTGGTCTGGTGCCGGTAACATACCCTTTAAAAAATCTCTGGGTTCTTACCTGCTGAGTACCTTCCTACCTACACTCAACCCACTGATTTATACCTGAGCATCAGATTTCTATTATCAACCCCCACCACAAACTAGGCACATGTATTGCACATGATCTGTGTTTACATTCTTTCTTGCATTCCTTCTTTCTTGGAGTTACATCTAAATGAGTAATGTTATTTTGCCATGTCTCAATACTGCAGAGAATACTGCTGTGCGGTGATGTGATGTTCATTCATTCATGTATTCACACAGAGTGGCAGCTGTGGTGAACAGAAGGTCTGCAGTGTCACAGCTTTGTCATATGTGTGTTAATAAAAAGGACAACTGAGAATCTTTCCTCAACTTCCTACCTGTAGTTGTCTTCACCAGCATCAGAAAGACAGACAGGAGAAAACACAAGCTAACCAATCAAAGCGCTTGCTGTCCCCATGTGGGATCTCTGTAGGGGGTGTAGCACCTATGTTTTGAGGAGGTGTCTGTAATGCTGTAGCTCATCATAACCAACAGCAACAGCATAAATTCTTGTTTAGTGTGATGTCTGTGTAAAATCATGTACTGAAATAAATTGGTGGCTGTGTGGAAGGTATGAAAACATCTCAAATTGATGTGTGGTTTGGAAAGTTGTCACCAGTGATGTACAGTATATTTCTTTTTATGATGTAACAGTGAAGATTGATGGCTCTAATGGTTACACAATAAACCCCACAGTTCCGTAATGTTCTTGTCATTTTCACTTTACATAAAATACATTTCAATCATTATTGCTATGTTATATTTTCATGTCTTAGGTAAAATAGGACATGATATTGTGATATTTTGAGAAGAGACTGCTTAAGCAGCCTCTCCTTCAACATGTAGGAGAATTCGTTGAACTTTCAACTCATTGTCAGGATTGCTTAGCTTCTCAACAGTTCCACAGTTAGTGAGACTAATGAATAGAAGGAGCAACATTCCGAGAGCTCGTCTGGGACCTCTCGCACCCAAAGCAAAAATCATACCCCTAGACCAACGAGCCACAGCATGCACAAAAAAAAGTGTTTGGAGGTGGCAGAATTTGGCCCGGTGTAACTTTTTCCCCAGCAACCACTGCTAGATCCATCCAGCCATCCACTTGTCTTTGCTTTCCACATCAGGTTGCAGCAGCATCTACTTAATTTTCATCCAGACTGGACACACTGGGAATACCTCACAAATATCTCCACTGATAACTTCTGGTCTAGGTAGAGCAGTTTGTTTCTCACTTCCCTTTTAATATGCCATAGCTTTCCGACAGTTCCTCAAGGTTTCAAACTTAAACTTAAAATTAATAAAGAAGGGGGAGGCACGTTTCTACCACTGGGGCTCGTTCGGGATTTGAACTTCGGACCTCTCGCACTTTAAGTGAGAATCATACCCCTAGACCAACGAGCCACAAAAAACATGGCATCTGGTATTTCCCCGTCCAGCGAATGCTATTCAAGTCTGCATCTAGCTTGACCGCATTATTCAACCTGTGGGTTTTACCTTGACTCTTTTATGTCTTCTGTGTTGGATTTGGCTTTGTAATAGTTGTCTGGAACTCAAAAAACATGCAGCAGATCCATAAATTTCAGACACCTCTGCCCTACGACATACTGAGGCATTTTGAGGAGAGACTGGATAAGCAGACCCTCCTTTCACATGTAGGAGAACTGGTTGAACTTTCAACTCCTTGTCAGAATTGCTTAGCTTCTCAACAGCTCAACAGTCAGTGAGACTACTGAATAGAAGGAGCAACATTACTGTTCTGAGGGCTCGTCCGGGACTTGAACCCGGGCTCTCTTGCACCCAAAGCGAGAATCATACCTCTAGACCAATGACCAATGACCAATGCACTAGGAAAAAGCGTTTGGAGGTGGCAGAATTTGGCCCGTTGTACCTTTTTCCCCACTGATAGATCCATCCATCTGTCCATCCATCTCCCCTTGTCTTCACTTTCCACATCAGGTTGCAGCAACTTCTACTTAATTTTCATCCAGACTGGATACACTGGGCATACCTCCCAAATATCTCAACTGATAACTTCTGGTCTAGGTACAGCAGTTTGTTTCTAACTTCCCTTTTAATATGCCATTAAGAGACCGAGGAAATGAGGAAGATCAAGGAGGAGACAAAGAAGACTAAGGAAGAGACCAAGGATATGAAGAGGACCAAGAAAACGAAAAAGACTAAATAGGATAGCAAGGAGACCAAGGAGAATAAAAAGACCTAGATGGAGACCAAGGAGACAGAGACAAAGGAGATGGAGACCAAAGAGACAGATACCGAGGAGATGGAGACCAAGGAAATGAAAAAGACCAAGGAGGAGACCAAGGACACGAAGAAGACAAAGGAAGAGATCAAAACTGAGGAGGAGATGAAGGAGGAGACCAATGAGATGGAGACCAAGGAAATTAATAATTTCAAGGAGGGGACCAAGGAAATCAGAAAGACCAAGGAAACCTAGACCAAGCAGACAGAGACCAAGGAGATGGAGACCGGGGTGACAGAGACCAAGGAAATTAAGCCCAAGGAGTAGACCAAGGACACGGAAGACGAAAAAGACCAAGGAGGGGACTAAGGAAATGGAGATGAACAACGAAGAGACCAAGGAAATTAAGAAGATTAAGGAGGAGACCAAGGAGACAAAGAAGAACAAAGAGGGGACCAAGGAAACGAAAACGACCAAGGAGGAGAACAAGGAGATGAAGAAGACCAAGGGGACAATTAAGACCAAGTGGAGACCAAGGAAACTAAAAAGACTATGGAGGAGAGGAAGAGCTATCGAGGTATTCATTGATTTTATCCATATCTCATCCGTGGATTTGTCACGGGGCAACCTGTGTCAAGCTCATTGGGTGCTAAAACTGTCAATCAACGTCACACAGCGCTGTGCTTACTCAGGACTAAAGGCGGTCATTTAAGGCAGGAAGTCATCATACTAAAAGTCACTTCACAATAAAAGCATGCAATAAAAACCATAAAACACAGTAAACAATCCAGAATAATATCATAGCTTAATTAAAACTTAAACGAATAAAACAAGGTATAAATACATGCAACACAAAAATACTCCTAAAAACAGACTTCTGCTTTGTGACGTGTGTGTGTGTGTGTGTGTGTGTGTACATGTGTAGAGTGATTCTGGGAGTTTGTCTCTGTCCTGGCCCAGCAGCAGGAAGTGGGAGGATGGGGTGGAGCTGCAGGGGTTGATCCAGGAATCCCCGGAGAGAGATGCTCCTTCACCATCTATCAGCCCCATGGTGGCAGCTCTCCTACGGGGTGAAAACCAAGCTGGAGCTTCCTCACTGTCACAGGAGCACTACCAGCTAACAGGAGTCAGACAGAAAAAGGACAAATATAGAGACCTGATGCATGACATGATTTAAAATATTTCAGAAGAGTAAAATTTTTTTTTATAGGATGTATAATTTCTTTTTTCTTATATTTGTTTCTTTACTATATGATTTCAGGTTATAACAAAGTGTGCCATCCTCTACAGCATCTGCCTTGAGGCTGATGACATTGTGGCCCCAGAGGATGCGCCTGAGGATGATGTGGAAGCGTATGAGGAGGAGAATGGTTGAGAAATAGTAAATGGTGCTTCCTGGAGTGATCTGCTGTCTGCTGAGATGTCTGCCCTGGAGGAGGTACCCCCCTGAGCATGACTATTTTTAACAGGCAAGTAAAATAATGACAAATCTATTCCTGTTTATTTAATATGTTTTGTAGAACGGTTTTGCCTGTTGAAATATTTTGTGGGGAGATTTCTTCTGTCAAAATAAGCTTGTGATGTTGCTGTTTATTGACTCAGACCTGCAAACCTAGCTGATGGATGGTACTGTGAACAGTGGATTGATGCATCCACAAACACACTCTAGAGACCACCCCAGATGATGTCCCACTGACAGGAGACACCAGGGTCTTTATTGGGCCATGATATTGTGTGATAGTAGCTTACTCAAAAATGTGTGGTGTAAAGGGTAAAAAATACAATCTCTCTGCTCTCTGAAACATTAATCAAGGTTTAGTCACACATTTACTCATCAGTCAGAAATACTATTGATACCTTTCTAAACAGATGGTTCAACATTTGGTGTAAACACTTTTTATGAGGGGATTCTTAGACCTGGTCAAAATCGATCTGGAACATACCAGATGGGTGTAGAATATGAAAAGTATGTAAAGGGTTGACAGCGACTATTTAATCAATTATAATTCATTCAGTCAGTATTTTTAATTTTTTTTAACTCATCTCTGGAGTAGAAAGAAGAGCCTGTACATGCTCTCTCTGCTCACCTCTTTGCATCTTCCATGAGCTGAAGAAGCTCATCCTATCTCTCTCTCTTTCTCTTAAGTGGCTCTGGCTGGCTTTCTCACTCGGCTCTGGTGTGTTCTCAGGGATAGAGGCCATTAGGATAGGAGGTGTGGTGGAATGCCTCTGTCCCAAACACCTTGTCCATGAGGACAAACCAAGGGCAAGTAACAGCAGTGGGTTTCCCACTCATGTCCTCTACTGACCATGGACACTAGCAAAACAACAATAGCAACCATACAAATTTAAGCAAAAGTGCATGAGTAAAAGTTCTTAAAATTTTTCTTTGCATGGGAGTCACCAGCAGGCCCATTTTCTCCAGAATTGCTAATCACAGAGAGAAAACAAGAAACTAGTTAATACTTATCAATCATGTTAACACATGAATGCAAATTTAGGAAGATTGGAAAAGGTGACACAGTAGCACAGACACAAAGTCCTCCAGACATCATTTACTTGGATGCCCTATTTTGGAGTTAAAAAACAGCTTGCACCCAGTGACAGCACTTCAAAAAGACACAAAACAAAGAGGGTATCATCCAATCTACTTGTTTTCTTACTATTATGGGCTTTGCATGGGATGATGGCTGTAACCTTAAGTACAAGATGGTTAAGTGGAGACATTATAAATATGCTACTGCTGTCTTACCGCCATGTTATGCTAGCTGAACTTTTGGCCCCAGCGAACAGGAGAGATAATTTCCCCCGCTCAATTTAATAATATAAGCAGTATGCTCCATGTTCACTCAAACAAAATGAAAAGTTAGAGGAAGTTTTGCTTCACACCACCAAACAAAAGCAGCTTAGGGAGCAAAATATCCAACTTCAGGTTAGCTACGGAATCAATACCCAACATTTGTACTGACATTGAAAGTGATTCAACACTCCAAACACTAAGCAGGGTTCACAGCCTGTCTAAATTTGTTCACCTTGGTCCATTTATGCATGTAAGGAAGTATAAATAATTATCTTTAAAAACGCTACAATATCAGTAAGAAACTTTGGACCACTGACGTTTGAAAGTGAAGGTTCAGTATTGACTGAAATAAAGATCAAAATCCAATCCTGTGTTTGCATCTCTGCCTGCCTCTCCTTTATACTAGTAATGAGAGTAGTGTGTATATGTGAAAAATGATTTGGGTTCAATCTGAAGTATTTCATTCAATTCATACAATGAATACGAGGTTGGGGAAATGCATGCATTCACTACGCTCCAATGCTAATTCAGCTAGCAGCTTCTCATTTTGCTGACGACCACAGTCACTTGTTGAAATGACAAACAGTGCCAGTGCCAGGTCATATTATATGCTGCTAATAGAATCAGTATCAGCAGATACTCCATATTAAAGGACTCTGATTGCAACTAAAACCTAATAACTGTCAAATGAGACATCCAGGTGTTCCACAGTTGGACCTGTGACGAAACAGAGCCAAAAACCTAGTTAGTTACAAATTCACAATTTGAAGTTTCCTGTATCTGTTCATGTTTTTCTTTTCATTCCTGAACCCCGGGATTCAGTTCAGCTGTAAACACACACACAACAAATAACAAAATAAATTGTTTTGTGGCATGATTATTTTGAAGCTACAACTTACTTGTTGAAGTCCCTACAAAAAAATATCTTTTCTGTCATGTGGAGGTATAGCGTTGTTTTTTTTTTAGCTCTCTAATGACAGAGTTCAGACATAATGACTGTGTGTTTGACAGACAGAGACTACTGAGAAAGACCAATAACAGCACAGTGCATGTGTGTGTTCGGATGTGTGTGTGTGTTATGTGAAGCAATAAAGTGAGAGTGAGAACAGTAGAGATATTTACTGTAATGAAATGAGGCCATCTTTGGGCGCCAGTCCCAGAAAGTGAAAGAGAAAACAGCCCTGTGGGTCTGTTATTTGATTTGGATGACTTCATGGCCAGATATAACCTGATCAATTTGGTCCATCACTCTGCCCTCTCTCAGTTTTATGAAACCAACATATGCCCTCTTACTCCTCCTCGTTCATCCTCCTGTTCTCTTCCATTTTCTATCTGGATTCTGTGATTTTCTTTTTATTTCATGGGAGTTGACCATTTCTCTCCGAGACAAATGCAGAAGTGTGTGTGTGTGTCATTTGATTTTGTATTTACTGTACAGATTAGAGTGGACCGCCTGATTGAAACAGTTTATACTCTTCTGTGTGTCTATCTGGCTGAATGAAACTTGTCTCCTTAAAATGATGCTATACTCTGCTAAATCACTTTGCCTAACATACTCTGGAGGAAATGTAATCGCTCTATTATGTTCCCTTTCTGTGCATGAGGTGTCACATTCTTAAGCTCTGAGCATGGCCCGTGCAATGACCCACGTGCCATTTCCCCTTAGGGAGTGTGTGCCCTGTCACTACTGTACAGCTTATGTGCTTGGTTCTACTTCCTTTTATGTTCTTTGTTTTTTGAAGGAGATAGAGGAGGAAGTAGCGGGTTAGAGGTCCCCTACACCAAGAAGCCAAATTTCGAAGTGCATGCAATGGACCAAGACTGTCCTCTACAAGAAAGAATGATAGGTCAGTCGTTTAAGCAAATGTACCATACCGACATCTGATATATAAAAAGGAAAATCCCCCACATTCTGCCTTTATTCCTCTATGGGTAAATGCTTCCTCTTGTTCTACACCTCTCCATCACTTCTGCTTCCCCACACTTTCAAAATCCCTATATTTACAATTGTGATGCCTCCATACCCGACCAATGATCTTTTGAGCCAATTAGTCCCAGGATGATGTTCTTTAAATATCAATTTAAGTCTGCCATTCTATCTTCCAGACTTCGTGTTGATGCTTCACATTGATGAAGTCTGATCACCAACATCTTTCCATTTTGCTTACCTCAATAAATACTGTTGTGAACTTCCAACTGATCTCAACTTATTGCAACATTTATGGGCAAATGACAGAAGCCCTCTAGAGGCTGTAGAGGAAAGGAAGAAATCAGGTGACGTTATAATAGAGGGACAACCATCAGAAACATGGAAGAATGATGTTTATTTCCTGTTTCAAACTATAAGTCAGCATTGTTTTTGAAACTGGTGACCACAATCATCCCCAAACCATGTGTCTGGTGTCTAGTGTACATGTTGACCAGCGATAATTTTGTTGTTGTAATTTGGAGGACTTGTTGGCTGATCATGATGGCAGCCTTTTCACCTCACGAAAGCTTTGAATGTTAATGATGATTTGAAGATGCAAAGGATTCGTGGCTATTACCACAGCTTGGGGATGAAGCCAGTGTGGAAGCAACTTGTGCCACCGACGGCCACCAGATGATCCAATTGGCTCCAGTTCTAGAAATACTAAAACAGTGAGTCATTATGGTCTAAATCTCTAAATTCAGGCCCTCTAATAAGTGTTGCTTGAATCCACGGTACATGCTTTATTTGGAGGTTTTTGGCTCCAAATGGAGAAGATGGCATCCACTGTAAGCTGCAACTGTGAGCTTCAAACTGGCTCTAATTCAGACCAGTAGTTGACGTCACACTTCGTTACATTTGTCTTCACATACAGTCTATGAGTTGAACCATTAACTGTTTTTATATACCTTTAAATTACATAATTAACAAGTACCTCTATTGTGACTCTTACACATACACTACAGCCACACAATCAAACCTCCATTGGATCTCAAACTACACCAGCATGTAATATAGTACATGATAGATATCTATCCCTCATGATGTGAAGGAGAATATATTGAAGGGTATTTAGCGTTTAGCGTTTAGGTTTTTAGAATGTCTGATGAAAGAAACCCTGTGGAGCAGAAACAGTTTCGTATGAAAGCACTACCTCACGTCTCTCTTCTTACTTCACCTTCCCCCTTTTGTACTGCATCTTTGTGTGCTTTTTTATATGGACAATAGCTCTGTATATATGCCTCCCCTGATGTTTTTGTGCTATTCTGTTCTGAACCAGATGGATGTATAGAGTGAGTGAAGAGCAGGTGTATTGGCTTTGAAATCAGGAGCATCTCTCCACTTTCAGCAGGTCTGACCATGAAAGATGAGCCAGCAGGCAAGATTCCGAGCACCGGGGAGAAGGGAGCGAGAGGTGTGAGACAACAACAGTCAGATAATGAAATTGATTGCAGGGCACTGATGGGTGAAGGTGGTTTTGGCTGCACCCATCTGACAGGACTAATGGCCGTGATTTGAGTTTGATAAGTACTGCTATTATCGATGTTTATTTTAGAATGGATGCATTTCTCTGTCACTTTCATTACTCATAATTTAAAACTCCTGCCTGTAAGGTACAAGTAGGCAGACAAGTATCCCAACAGAGAAAGACAGAACACATTGACTAAAGAATAATTTGCTGCTTTCCAAGTATTTCTCTTGACATCACATTCTGCTCTGTATATTCCTCTACTCCTGCCCCCATGCAGGCAAAGAAAGAAAAAGCAGGGGCATAAACAGAGCACAAAGCACAGCATGGCAGTTGCCCCCTCCCAACCCCGCCCCCCGACACACTGGGTTAACCATATAATTATGATAATTATTACTTGTTCAGTTTGTATGGTGACAGAAATCAGCTAAAAATGTCCATCTCACCTTTCTAAAAGTCCACAGTGATATGTTGGAATGTCTTGTTTTGTCCTAGCCAACATGTCCATGTGGGCCCAACATGTTAAATGCAGGCTACGTGGGTACTGAGTGGGAATGGGCTTGAACTGGGCAATTTTTGTGGGTCCCACATGGTTTCAGTAACATGGGCCCTGCATGTGAAGCCCATGTGGGCTGACTATATGAGCCCCATAAGGGATGTAAGTGGGCAAAGTGGGCACAGGCATAAACAAGGCAAATTGTATGGGCCCCATATTGTTTCAGAAACATAGGCCCCACATGTGAAGCCCAATTGGGCTGGCTAAATGGGCCCTGTTTAAGGTCCATTCTGTTCACACTTAGACCCCGTCTGGGCAAACATATGGGACCTATATGGGTCTCACCCACGTGGGCCCCCATGGAAATTGTGGACAAACCCACTTGCAGCCCAAATGTAACCCTTATGGGGCCCACATGGACATCCTGGCTGTGGTCCAACCAACAATGCAAAACCCCCAAAATAATCTGTTTATGATATAAAAACAGAACAAAAAGTAATAAGTCATCAAACTGGAGAAGCTAGAATCTGAAAACTTTAATTGATAATCAAAAGATTTTCTATCAATACTCACATGTTCTTGGGAGTGTTTGTGCACAGAATTCCATTCACACATATTTTTTTTCTACAACTACAAATAATTTCTACAAACATGTACAAACTTGCATTTCTACAGTTTTTTTTAAGGCTTAAATGATCATTTGCGAGCATTTGCTTACTGTTCATCATCTGAAAAGCGCTCTTAGCTCAGTTTTTTTTTCAGTTCAATTACAATTAAAGCTGCAAGCAGCGATGACTGGGCCCAAGCCCCCCCGCCCCGCCACTATTGAGCGAGACTTGCTGCGACGCATCTTCTGAGTCAAATGGAAACAAACAGCGCCAGAATCGCAAATTCAATTCAAAATGGCCGACTTCTTGTTGGAGTGAGGATATGGGTCCAAGAGACTTTTTTGTGCATCTTTACATGATGCATATGCGTACCAAATTTCGTTCATCTATGTCAATCTGGAGGGAGGGGCTCAATTTCCTTTATCTTCCATGGGGTGCAGTACCCCCATTTGGCCAGCAGTTCGTGTTTAATGGCGAAATGGCAAGTTTTTGATAACTTTTCATCTCCAATGTCTCAAGATGTGTTGAGTCAATTTGAAGTCGGTTGGATTAAATCCTTAGGACAAGTTTGTTAAGTACGAGGCGTGGAAATCGCCAAAATCGCACATATTTTTCAAAATGGCTGACTTCCTGTTGGAGTGACGTCATGGGTCCCCCAGACTTTTTTGTGCGTCTGGACATGATATATACCAAATTTCGTTCATGTATGTCAATCTTTCACATTTTTATATTCGTTAGGGGGCGCTATTGAGCCATTTTGCGACGAACATTTTGGCGGACCATAAAATATCACATTTTTTGCCGGGTCTGTGTGCGTGCAAATGTTCGTGAGTTTTGGGGCATGTTTAGGCTGTCAAAAAGGCGTTTGTTTTGTATAATAATCTCTACAAATACAATAGGGCCTTCGCACTGTATAGTGCTTGGGCCCTAATTATACAATTAAGTACAGTTCTCTAGATTAATCTGGAAAAATCACATTCCTGAATATGCAATTTACTTAAAATACATAACACACAGCCTCCCCCTCCCACACTATTTATAATATTGTTTGTTTGTTATTGTTGATAATAAAATTACTGAATTTCACATGCTTTGTTTTTCATTTCTTTGATGAAACATATGCATACTGTTGTTGAATGTGGTCACATCATCATCTACAACTTTTTTTTTTTAACCCCCAAATATTCCCACACTCTAAGGTATAACTCCAACACAAGGACTCAGATTTGGAGGATTCCTTTGGAGATTTAATTGGTCAGTGATTATATATTTTCTTTCCTAAGCCCAAAAGTGACTCCATGATAACCAAAAGTCAGTCACAAAAATCTGCACCACTGATTCATGAAAATAGTGGCTAGTGTATTGTCGAAAAAGGTTTGACTGAGAGACTGGCTTTAGAGAGGAGCTGAGCTGGAGATGGTAGAGTGGGAAATAATGGAGAGTGTGTGGCCGTGCTGATAAGGAGGGATGATTGTATTTTTGGGCACACAGAGATACTGTGTGGTTTGAGAAGAGTGAGGTAAGAATAGGGAAGGCAAGTTTATTTATATAGCATATTTCAGCAACAAGGCAATTCAAAGTGATTTATATTAAACATTAAAAGCATCGAGAAAAGTGCAAAAGAAACACACCATAAAATGACATTTAAATACAACCAAAAACAATTATTGAACAGTTAAGACAATATAGAACATAAATGAACTGAAACAGAGTAAGACAGGTATAAAATATAATAAGTTACAGTGCAGTGTAAGGAATGAAGAATTATTTAATATAGCAAAAGGCTGCACCAAACATTAAAGTCTTCAGCATTGATTTAAAAAAACAGAGTTGCAGCAGACGTGCAGTTTTCTGGCAGTTTGGTCAGATATGTGGAGCATAAAAACCAAACCATGTGTAGTTTTGACTCTGAGGAGAGAAAGCAGATCTGTCTCAGATGACCTGAGAGGTCTGGATGGTTCATAATGTAGCAGCAGATCAAAATATTTTGACCATAAATCATGCAGGGATTTATAAACTAATAGTAATAATTCTAAAATCAATTGCTTGACAGACAGGAAGTCAGTGTAAAGATCTGAGAACTGGATGTGATCCACTTTCTTGATCTTAGTGAGGACTCGAGCAGAAGCATTTTGAATCAACTGCACCAGTCTGATAGAAGTTTTTCCAAATCCTGGTGAGACATAAGTCCTTTAATCCTTTTTGTCTTTTAAAGATTTATTTTTTGCCTTTATTCAGATAGTGACTTGGCAGAGAAGTGACAGGAAATGGGGAGCGATACAGGGGAATGACCTGCAGCACAGGTCCTTGGCTGGATTTGAACTAGGGACGCTGCGACATGGCGAACGCTCTTACCACTCGACCACCAAGGCTTTACAGTCTTTTAATCCTTGATATATTTTTTAGGTGATAGTGGGCTGACTTCATTGTTGTCTTAATGTGGCTGTTGTAATTCAGATCTGAGTTCATGACTACACCAAGATTTCTGGCTTGGTTTGTGGTTTTTACTGCTACTGATTGAAGCTGAATTTGAATGTTTTTTTTGGGTCCAAAAACAATTGCCTCAGTTTTGTCTTTGTTTGATGATTTGTTCAGTGCACATACTCAATTTTTCTATTAGACCAAAGTCCTCTGAGGACATGGTTATGTAAATTTGTGTGTCATCTGCATAATTATGATAACATCTTTTGTTAATTTTCCATAATCTGAGCCAGTGGGAGCATGTAGATGTTGAACAGAGGAGGCCCGAGTATGGAGCCTTGGGGAACTCCGCATGTCATTTTTGTCCGCTCAGATCTATTTCAAAGACTGAAATTATCCTACTATCTGTGTTAAAGTGCATGTCATTGAAGACCTTAACAAGAACAAGTCTCAGTGTTGTGGTGTGGTTGATATCCTGACTGAAAGCCATCAAAACAGTTGTTTAGTGCCAAGAAGATTTTCAGGTGTTGAAAAGCAGCTTTTTCTTAAAAACAGGAGCTTTGATATAAACTTACAATTCTTTTTACAATTCATTAATGTTTTTTCTACATTGTTCTGGTAGTTTTCAGTGTGTCCTGTGTGAAGAAACCTGAGAGAGGAGACGTGTTGACAATTTGTATAGAAGATTTAAGGCCATGCAACTTGAAATATTGTTGGAAAAGCTTGTTGGCAGAATATCAAGAAGGAACTTTTCAGATGTTGTATAATGTCTTTTTTATGTTTGATCAAAATTGTGTCTGTTGATATGGACACAGTGACTGAGACATAGAAATGCATGAACAATACATTGCTTTTGGAAGGGGAGTTAACACTGGAAAAAGTTCCTTGATGAACAATTTCTTGGCTCATGGAGGAACGTTGTGCTGTTGTGGCTGGGTTGCCAGGTTTGCACAGCACATGCATAAATAATGTGCAGAGAGGACAGTTTGTAGTTGTTGGATTGCAGTTTTCCTCTGCTTTCTCTAAGTAAAGCTAAAATGTCCTGACCCTGTCTTGGTAAGGTATGTACAGAGATTTAACTAATATCCTTTCACTTTGGGTAAGAATAAGCATATTTCCTGTCATATCAGACTGTTTCTAAGAATGTAATGAAGCAAAAACTTGTATAAATTGGCTGCTCACACCTCAGTAAACTGCTCCTTCAACATACTGATGTGAGAGCCCTGAGTTTGTATAGAAACAGATTTTTCAATGAATCACCCCACTTTACACCCTTCTACCGATCAATTCTCATTCTGACTTGATATCTCTATTATTTGCTGTTTAAACTGTGTGGAGGCAGAGAGTGAGACACACTGCTCCCCCTCCTTTTTGTTTATAAAGTTGGCGAGGCTCATTTGAGCAGATCAATAGTTTGCTACCTTTAGCAGTCACCTTGCTAAATGGGACCGTCTGGTAGCTGATTATTGATTTACTCATGACGAGGTAAGTAAAAGAATGCTCCACTCATTAAACAAGAGAATAAAGACAGAGACAGGGAGCGCTGTCAGTGATTGTTATAACCTGTGCCATAGTGTAAGCAGCATTAAGGCTGCGCAGACCCTCCGGCTGTGAGACACTGCAATAATATCTATAATATCTCTCCCTCACTTAAATCCCATCATAATCAGTCAGAGTGGAGATTGCATCAATGCAGACTGCAGTGACTGGCTTTCTGAATAGACTGATATCTTCACTGGTGCAAGACTGGCAGACTTCATTGTGAATTATTATTTTTAAACAATTTTTGACATTTTTGAACTTGGAAATGAGGGATAGAGGGACAACAAAAGTTCATGACAGATTCTGTACAGTTAAAGGTGCCATGAAATGAAAGTTACAGCATTTTAACTTCTGTATTGTGATGTATTTCCTTGTAAAACAGAATATTTGAGCGGCGTTCATTTACAAGAGGGATTTCTAAATCACATTCTTCACATTTGATTGGACAACTAACTAAGTGGGTGGGGCTTATAGTTTAGTGTGATCCTGTGCTGCTGTTGCAGGAACAGTACAAGGGAGAGATGAATTAAGCTATATTGTTCTGGAAATGAACACAAAACCAACCCACAAACAGTGAAGTATAGTTTTATATATGTGGCTAGCTACTCGCCCAAAATCACATCTTATTGTATTCACTTTTGCCCCTAGTGCAGGATGAGTCATCAAGCATTTGCAACTGTTTTACAGGAAGAGAAAAGACAGATTTAAAAAAAATGTTTTTGCCATCAATCAATCAATCTTTGTATAGAAAAATCACAACAAAAGTAATCTCATGGCACTTTTCACATAGAACAGGTCTAAACCGTACTCAATGAGCAACACTTGACGACAGCAGCAAGGAAAAACTCCCTTTAACGGGAAGAAACCTCATGCAGAACTGGACTCTGGGTGGATGATCATCTGCCTCGAAAAATGAAAAATCATTTTTGTGGTTAGAAAAGTCACGTTGGCACTGTCCATGAATTGTGAGGTGTAGAATCGTTGAATACGAAATAGGCATCCAATCCCAAACAACCCATCCAATCAAATGTGATTTGGGGTGCTGAGCTAACCATACATCTTATAAAACCATTCTTGTTAGAGCGTGGGTCTTAGCAGCTTGCAAAGAGGTATCATGGATCAGAGGTTTGTGCTTTAATTCAATCATCTCTCGTCTGTCTCTCTGTCTCTGGTTGCTGGGGGAAGGTGTGTATGGAGGTGGATTTTATATTCCTGTCCATATCCGTATGGTCCAGAGACTCCTGCTTGCTTAGCCGCACACCCACTTTTGAACAACTTTCTCCATCTCCTCGAAAACACAACACATTAACTTTACTTGCCCTTTCACTCAGCCTTTGAGATTGTTTTCTTCATCTTTTATCTTATCTTGAGATCATGTCTTGTACATGTTAAAATGTAATTCCAATACCTTTAATTGTTCTGGTTATGTTGTGCTTATGTGATGTGTCCTAAATCAATGTGTTCTTAATCAAATAACAACAAACTAAATGAAACATAGCAAACGTGGGACAGGTGGTTTTCCAGCTGTGTGCTGATCAGTTTATGAGGCTCTGAAAAAAAAAGCAGAAAGAAGTAACTACCTAAAGCAGGGGTCTTCAACGTTTTCCAGGCCAAGGACCCCCAATTATGGAGAGATGGAGCTGGGACCCCCTACTTTTTATTGTTTAAAATTGTGTTTTATATTAAACTGGTCCTATAGTGCCATGTAAATGTACCTTGTTATTGTGCATTCAATACTAAGATATAATAATACCAGACATCCCAACCTGCAAAAAGTCATTTCAGGGATGTCCGTTCTGGGGGGATCGGTCTAATATGCGGCAACACAGAGCTAAGGACGCTTTGCTCTCACACGCGCTGCATTTATAGTCACACAAACACACGCGCGCGCGCAGTCACTCTCTAGTTCGCGCTCTTGCTCGCTCCAGATTCCGGGAGATTGGATTTTATTTGCGGGCGTTAGGGAGTCGCTATCAATATGCTGGAGACTCCCGGAAGTTGGGATGTCTGTAATACACAGGTTCATATATTCGTGTTTTTATTTTGAACATGTGCAAGGTACGGCCTCGTGATTGGCACAGCAGCGATAGGGGCTCCTTGTTGGTGGACAGGTGTGAATAAACCGGTGCCCAGCTTGAAAGAGCTCCTGTGTGTCGCTGAATGTGTGCACTGCTGACTGAAAGACGTCTTCTGCCTCCATTTATCTGTTCACTACAGTGTGTTCGATTCATGTTAAAGACATGTTGTATTTAAAGACATTTCAATTTGTGGAAAGAATTGTGAGGGGGAATATAAAAAAAAGTCTAATCAACCAAAACTTTCGCGACCCCCCCTGCAGTACCTCCACGGACCCCCTGGGGGTCACGGACCCCCTGTGGAAGACCTCTGACCTAAAGGCAATGTACAGAAAAGTAGAGGTGACAGAGTGGTCAATTGAGACCCAAGTCTTGAATATTTTGGACCTCTAGCAGGTAAATATGGTCCTGGATGTATCATATTGTAACCTTAATACTTCCATAAGATGGTAAATGTAATGAAAAAACTCATACACAGTGAGCTTTGCTCTAAATTCAGCATTTCTAGCATCCACAGTTCATTCCATTGCTTTAAATTACAATACAATGGTTGTAACCTCCTGCAGGGGGCACTGTTGTACCACAGGTAACACTGCAGTTGCTGGTACCTAGAGAGGCTCAGAGAATACACACACACACACACACACACACACACACACACACACACACACACACACACACACACGCTATCAAACAAAGTCTTCTTGATTATCATTCAGAAGCAGTGTGGGTATGACCAATCATTTAACACCATCAAATAAACAAAACAAAAGATTCAGATCAACACTCAGCCAGACAAGGAAGCTAGGTTGCAACACCCACTTCCACATGCATGTACACACACAAACACACACACACACACACACACACACACACACACACACACACACACACACACGCAAAGCAACAACTCTTTCTGCTTGCTTGGATAAACGCAAAAGCAAAATTAGAGCACCGTTAGGTGTGAGAGCACATGCACACACACACACACACACACACACACACACACACACACACACACACACACACACATTATGAAGGCTTGGTATAAGAGGAAGGCAGCCGCTGCTCTTTGGGCTAATAACATCTCTGATGACTGACATCACTGGTGCTTAGAGATGACGCATGCTTGGAGTACAGTCGCTACGGTAACCCCGGAGGCATCTGTGAGTCACCACGGTTATCGTGATTCATTAACCCCTCAAAGCAGATTCCTGGTGCCTGATTGGTCGGCTGAAGGCAAAGAGCATTAACAGAGGTACAGGTGGACGGGTTCGGCACAGAACACGCCTGTGGGACTGGGAGAGGTCACAGCCATTATTATGGATCAGTCTGCAATGCAAGAGGAACAACAAAGAAATGCCTATTGTTCTGTTCTGCTTTCCCCTGATCTCAAGCAATTACTCTCAATGAAAGAGGAACAATCACAGGCACACAGCCAGGATTAGTCTGATATTTTGTCCAGTCAGTGAGATCTGTTTGTGAAAGTTCCTCTCTGAGCACGACTGATCAATATGTTTTGATGATTACCGCTTTTCTGGCACATGTCTGACTGGAAGTGTGATTCTTGTGTGGCGAGGGATGATTTTACTGAACAATTTATTTAGCAATTTAACTTATTGCAGTGATAGGTCAGGTGTGCAGGGGTATTAATATAGGCAGGATTTAAGAGACCACTATCCTCATCCTTAACTACGTACAAAGATTGAAGTTGAAGTTGTTGGAGAGAGATCAGGGATGCAGCATGATGCAGCCAGGAGAAGACAATAGCTGAATCCAAATGTCTATCCTCCAGACTTGTGGACTGAGCCATTGCAGACTTCACTTGTACATACCGTGATGTGTTCACCATCATCATACTAAGTTTGTAAGGGTGCCAGGCTGGGAGGGTATAAAATGTGCTCTGAGATGGTACTTCAGACCTCAAGTGTTTGCACAGAGATAAATAGAAATTCCTGACCCTGTGACTCATTTTGAAAGAGTTTTTCTGAAGGGTTCTGAATGATTTTGATATTGACAGTTGAAGCATATGTGCAGGTCTGCTACCTTTCGAAGTTCAATGACATTTTCCCTTTACATGACCTGCTAAACACTATATTCAAACGGAATCCTTAACTGTGGACCATCATATTGTAGATGGAGACAAAAGACAAAACAATCTCTGCCCGTTTAGTTTGGCACTTTATAATGAACAAATCCACGTTACTATGCTTATATTACTATTATTATGTTTGTACATTACATTTCATTACATGAATTAACTTATACAACAAGATGATGTATGAGATGTCCAAAAAGTACATTTAACATATCCTATTAGTTCTTTTTTTAATCATTGAATATATGAATTAGTATTATTTTCATTTACACCATCACCTCCATATTATTGTAGATTAGGGGTAATTTTCAGGACTAGGTCTCATGAAGTCTGCACCCTTAGCGGACTCTCTGGAAGTCTTGTTGGTTTCTGATGGCCATGAAATGTATGTCTTTATTGTTTTATAGCCACGGCTTAGTTTATAGACTGTTTATAGACCAGTGCACTATTAATAATCAGAGGAGGGTTGTAAAAATTTCATTTTAAATATGTGACATTCCTATAACATCAGCTATTATTAGTCCTGTCAATCATTGTAAAGCAGCCTCTGGATTAAAAAGGAAGAGAGAAGGAAAGAATACAGATTTTGTTTCAGTTTATTTATCGTAAACTCAGTACTTTAAAAGGAACATTTCACTGGAAACCTTTTTTTTAATTAAGTATCCCTATAATCATCTATCTAATATCCATTCATACTATTTGGAGACCAACAGCAAATAACGGAATGTGCATATTTTCTAAAACCAGTCGGTATCATTGGGTTCCTTTTTTTGGAAGAGGCATTTCTTCATCAAAGGTCATATGATGTAGATATGTTGGGTTTGAGTGTGCTTCTCCATGCATCTCCCATTGACTTTAATAAAACTGGCACTAAGTCTGGCACCAATCCGAGCATTAGAACGCTGGTATAATGACACAATGACCCTGCCTGCTTTTATAGTTTACTTGGTAGAGCAAAAGGTTTGGCTTCTTTTTGAGGTTGAGTGGTGGTTGGCAGACAGCAAAATGACAAATTACTGTCACAAATTACTGCCAAGTGGTATGGGGTGTGGCTTGGGAATCAAAACTGAGAAAACTAAACAAACCAAGAAAACTAAAACTTTTTCTGCAAAATATCTCTTAAATTGAAAGTTGACTTTACTCTCTAAGGTTCCGAATCAGGTGTCTCTTTTCAGCTTCATATTTCTGACAATAAACCATCACACAATCTAGTGTTTCTTGTCCTCAAGAGGTGCACCTTCCCATATCAAGTTTCCCTATTTTGTATTCATTTCTTTCTGTATTTCTGATTTCTCCAACTTTCCTTTAAATACTGTAAAAACAACATCCGTACTTTCGCTTTCTCCCATTGTTTTTGCAACCGTTCCTTCAATGTCATCTTAATTCTACTCTCAACTTCTGTCATGCATTGTGCAAAAAGGAGCTTTTACTTCCTATAAGTTCCTGAGGGTCTACAGTTCCTGGAGGCTTATGTCTGGCTCTGGTGGACCTCTGTTCAGCAGGTCTGAACAGTGACAACCCTTCAATCACTCTTCTCTTATGAGAACATCTTATATGTATTTATTGTATTTATTTCCTTTTAGTCTGAAGGCTTTTTATGGACTGATGCTATCTGTCTGTTTTTTGATGGTGATTTTGTTTGTTTCTCTACTTTTTGTGTCTTGTTTTAGTGTCTTATGTTCCTGTACAGCCATGCCGGAGACCAACATGCTTACCCACTGAGAAATACTTTCCCTACAGGGACAATAAAGTAAAGTTTCTAAGTTTCTGTTGTCAGACTCAGACAATCATAAAAACAATCACATAATAACATAAAATAACCATTTCACTTCAGCAAGTCCAGAGATTACCATTAGTAAGCCAAGTGCTTGTCCAGCTGTACTGATACCAAGGTGCATTCCTAAATTTAATATTGATGAGTTACTTTTGTGTGATCGGTGTCATATTACATTGCATTTATACAGGGGTTGTAATTCTATTTCACTGGTAATATTCTTTTAGTTTTATACTTCATTGTAACACACCCTTCAATGAGCTGAAACAGACGACAATGATTTACAGGTCCATGTGATGAATTAATGATATGGATGCTATAAATAGCCACAGCCACTCATAATGGTCACTCAAAATGACAGCTGTTCTGGCTGTTAAGAGAACCTTGGTGCTGCAACACAACTGGTGAAACAGCATGTCTTCCTTTCCTGTTTGTTTCACTGACAGCTCTGACGCATGGGCCTAAACAATCTTTAGGGATCATTTCCCCCCAAAACTGAGAAAATACTCTTACCCAAAATACTGCAGAGAATATTTTAAATATGCACACTGTCAATGGATCTGTCTCTTGTTAATTTCTAATTACTTTCAATGTATTTCCGTTTGTTAAGGGAAACAAAGGTGTGTGATCTTGTCCCTCCAACCTTCCCCAATTGTACACCTGGTTGTGCCAATGGTTAGTTAGCACATACAATTTGATTGCCATTTTGTTATTGATATTAGTGTTTGCTTTAGAAGCTCAGAATCAAATCTAATGTTCTAATCCACCTAATCCACAGGAAGGTAAATGACCTAAAAAGGAGAAAAAGCAGCTAGACATACATGGTATCTTCAGATAGTAAGTAACTAGATACCTATATAGGTAACGTTAGCTTAGTAGAAAAGGCAATAGCTGCCAATATGGATGCCAAGTGGGTTTGTCCGCAGTTTCCATGGTGGCCTCACCAGTGTTTGCTTATATTGGCCTCAAGTGGGTTCTGACTGGGTTTCAGGTGGGGCCCAACTGGGTGAGCTACACATGTGGGGCCTATGTTTCTGAAACAATATGGGGCCCATACAATCTGCCCTGTTTATGCCCATGCCCGATTAGCCCACTTACATCCCTTATGGGGCTCATACAGTCAACCCACATGGGCTTCACATGTGGGGCCAATGTTAGGTGGGGCCTAATGTGATATCTTTTCATTGGGTCCGGAATCCCTGGTGGCACCCCTGCATGTCTTCATCTATTTATGACTAATTGTGGGAGTGGAAATGAGGCTCATGTATTTGCACCTAGTTCCATGATGAGATTTATAAAACAGAACCACATGCATGCATGACTTTATACATCTGATGCCCCAAAGTGGAGCCACCAGCCATGTTCATTAAATATTATATCCATCCAACCTGACTCCAGATTACCAGATGATGAATAGTTTTGGTGCGTGAGCAAAAAGCAACTGAAGTATGGTGTTTCGGTGCAGACAGGGACAGAGAATGTACTGTATACTGCATTTTAAAAATCTATCCACATAAGGTTGGACATACTAAGCCTTTTCTATTTGCTTTCTCCTCCTGCAGTACAGATTCTCAGTGAATCAACCCATCTCCTCCTCCCCCTACCAACTGATATCAACCTTCAAAAAGACATATTGGTGGAACCTGCCATGCAGACACCCTTATCGCCACACAGTCTCTGTATTGCAATGTACAGTATGTGCTTCTAGGACTATAGTTTGTGTGTGAGTGTGTGTGTGTGTGTGTGTGTGTGTGTGTGTGTGTGGAAGTGCCTCTGGTGAATAGATTAGTGTTATAGCGTCTTTAAAACAGGGCACGACTCAGCCCTGCGCACGTTAAAACTAAACGCTAACACAGCATACTGTCAGTGTTCGGCTTTGTAAAGAAATCCTTCATAGAAGACAAGAGAAGGTGGAGGAACGCAGGGATCAGAGGGAATGAGACAGGAGGAAAGGGAGGGAGAGGAGAGGGAGGTGTAAAATAAAAGATGATATTTATTCTTACTGAGAGAGAACAGAGAACCCTGCCTATGAATTATGTATCTGCAGGAATGGGCATCTCTTTGTGAACGACAAAATGTTTATTAAAGATGAGGACCCTTTTTTTCACCTTATGCATTTGCTTTACTAGCATCTTCAGCTGTGATGTGAATGGAATGTGAAGAGGAGGCAGGAAATGAGTGGGCAGAGGGTGAGGTGAGGCCAATGGGGATACAAGTGGGAGATGACAAAGTTAGGGACCGTGTCAAAAGTAGATTCAGGGTTTTTCCAATACAGCTTTTATTCATTGAAACTGTAGGCTTTGCCTCTGTCTCACACTTAGGTAATGGTTAAGATGAAAATGAAGCTGACTAGAAGTTGAGCTGATTTAGTAGATTCACATGATGTTGAGACATGAGTTATTTTCAGCACGTTTATTTATTTTTTATAAATAATAACATTTAAAAATGGTGACGAACACGTAGGGTAGATGTGAGTTTCTATCTTGAGGGTAACAACAGGACTCCAGCTCTTGACTTTCAGGATTCTGGTGTAACAGTAAAGAAACAAGTGTTGAGTTAATCATTCTAATTCATGATTGTGACTGTTTGGCCTCATAACTGTGCCGTCCTGTGGAATGAGCTCTATGATATTATTAAGAAGGTTATTACTACTTCCTTGCCTTGGCCCATGTCAGGATAAGATAGAAGTTCTGATTGGATAGATGACCACTGCCTTTGATGTTACTACTTTCTCATCTCAAGTAGAACATTTCCACAAATATTTTTAAATATATTTGAATTTTATGAGTTGCCTCTCTACCAGGATACTAGTTTCTAAACTGATTTTTATAATTTCTATCAAAGTATAGGTACCACAAGCTTCAATTCTACCAAACCAGTACCAATTTCAGGCACATACTGTACAACTGAACAACCACCTTTACCAACCATGCTCCTAACAGGGTGTTAAAGATCCTGTATCTTCTGGGGCACATTGCTTGTTTAAGGGTCAAGGGGTCTGATGGTAATCAGGTCCTGTGTTAATAAGGTAAAGGTTTAGGGTCTTGGAAAGGGTCGGACATGCTTAAGTGACAGTTAATCACTTATGGCTGAAGGTTCCACTTTCCTATGTTCGAAGGATGTGTGACATGACTTTTAGGTAATAAATATGCATATATGCAAATGTATTTCTTTGTGGCCATTTGCCATTGGCTGTAGTCACATAGGTTGACATGTTTGACCAATCACAGATCATTTCTTTCTTCCTTCAGAGACTCTAATAGGTTAGATTTGTTCTTTGCTTGTTGAGATGAGCTGATGTCACTCTGTATGTATGTATGCTGTCTCCTTATTGTACAATAATAACTGTTTAATCTTCAACCCAGCAGTGTTTTGTGTATTATTTCATCTTTGTCTTTAGTGTTTTCAGACAATTTCATTACGCCATTACCACTGTGCATGCTAACTCACTAACATGGCTTATTGGGACACTTAATGGAATGGGGCCAGTGTTAGTGCATCATTCACACTTGTGCTTTTCCTGCTTTGAAATGTCAAAATGTCTGCTCTTTACTTGTGGGAAGCCAGTGAGGGGATCGCTGACTCCTACTGGTTGATTGGGGCAACTGCACAGTGGGGTAGCATAAATATTGGCCTGTTAATAGCTTTTAGCAGACAAAACTCAGACAAAAACTGCAGTGCTGAACAGACTTGGACATTTCAAACTGGGAAAAAATGGAAGCTAAAAAACCAACTCTATAAGAGTGTGACTTTACTAGAAGTGGAGACTAATGTAAATGTTTCAGCTGCTTGTGAGCGTGAATCACAAATACACACACACGCAAAAAACACATCATCTGCCAAATGATGCAAGCTCAGACGTCTTCACCTGTTTTCTTTAGGGTGACGTGGCGTCGGAGTGACTGCAGCTCAGCAGCTGTGGCGAGCTTCACTTCAGATGTCAGCGGCATTAGACGGGGGCCTGTTTATCAAGCACGGCCCACCCTCAGATCAAAGCTGACAGGTCACTGATAAGAGAATTGCTGCTTCAATGACTTGAAATATAATTGACTTGTCTGCCTCCCCAGCTGTTGAAGAGACTAACATTAAAACCATCCGTGGGGAAATGTTCCTCTCAGCGTGACAGTGGGAAGAAATGCGGGGCCATTAGGAGTGTCACTGTTGCAGGATTACAACAGCAGTGGTGATTTCAGTGAGTGAAGTGTTTGGAGTGCTTTATTACAACTGTGGAGTCTTCGCTGCTTCCGTTTTGGTTTGTTTGGCCCTGTGAGAAAGATGACATTTGAATTCACCGAAACGAGTACAGCTCGGGCATCGGAGAGCCAGTCATGACGATGGGGGAGAAAGTAAAAACCAGAAGTGAATCTTAAATTTAAATTATTCTAGTCAAGGGAATCAAAATGTACATGATTTTCCTTTAGGGTTAGGCAATATTATATTGATATTGTGATATGAGACTAGATATTGTCTTAGAATTTGGATATCGTAATATCGTGATAGGGCAGAAGTGTTGTCTTTCCCTGCTTTTAAAGGTTGCATTACAGTAGAATTATGTCATTTTCTGATCTTGCCAGACTGTTCTAGCTGTTCTATTATTTGCCTAACCCATTTAGTCATTATATCCACATTACTCATGATTATCAAAAATCTCATTGTGTAGATATTTTGTGAAAGCACCAACTGTCTCCCCACGATAGAGGTATTTGGTCAAAAATATCATGATTTTATTTTATCTATATCGCCCAGACCTATTTTTACAGTGGTGCCAACACTGTGCTCTGTTGGGGCAAGAATCTCCCATAATAGTTCAAAAGACCCAAAAAAGCTTGTAGCTCTTTAACATTGGTAGGTGCAGGGGCCTCTTGTGCAGGGCCTCCCTCACCTTTTCCTCTGAAGGGTGAATGCCACGCTCGTCCAGTACGTGACCCAAATACTCGAGCTGAGTTTTCCCAAACTCACACTTTGAGCGTTTAACTCGTAGTCCATTTTCCTGTAAGCGTTGCAGGACTCTTTGAAGGTTGTGGAGGTGATCTTCCTCCGAGCGTCCCATAATGAGAAGATCATCAAGGAAAACTACCACAGGTAAGTCTTTCATTATGTTTTCCATAATCCGCTGGAAGATCGAGGGAGCGGAACTGATCCCAAAAGGAAGTCTGTTATACACAAACAGCCCTCTGTGGGTGTTGATGGTAGTGTATTTCTTGGAGTCATCATCCAGCAAAACTTGCTGATAAGCTGCTGCTAAGTCAATCTTAGAGAAAATCTTACCTCCACTAAGGGTAGCTAAAAGCTCTTCTAAGCGAGGTAAAGGGTAAGTGTCTGTTTCAAGTGCCTGATTAACTGACACCTTATAATCGCCACACAGGCGAAGTGACTGATCCTTCTTTACCACCGGAACTATTGGTGCTGCCCAGTCACTATGCTTTACTGGAGATATAATGTTAGCTTCCTCCAGCCTTTTGAGCTCTATCTCTACTCTTTCCTTCATTGCAAATGGGAGGGGCCTGTGTTTGCAGAATTTAGGAGGCACCTCTGGTCTGACCATGATTGAGGCTTTAATGTCTTTGAGTGTACCTAACTCCTCATGAAACACTTCTGAGTATTTCTTTAGCAACTCCCCAACTGAGCTACATTTTGTTTCCTTCAAAAAACTGATTTCTGCCCAGTTTAGTTTAAGTTTCCTCAGCCAGTCTCTACCACATAATGTTGCTCCATGCCCTTTAATAACTAGAAGTGGCAAAACTGCTTTCTGACCCTGATACTCAACTGTGGGTGTGATCCGACCCAAAACAGGTATGCGACCTCCATTGTAAGCTCTAAGCTTTACGTTAGCTCTCTGCAGTGGTATGTGTGAAAACTGCCTTCTATATGTTCTCTCTGAAATGATGCTTCCTCTGGCATCAGTATCAATTTCCATCACTAAGTCTACACCATTAACTGAGAATGTTGCTTCATACAGCTCAGTATCTTCACTTGTGACAGTCAAAACAGTAAACATTTCAAGGTCAGAATCTTCTTCTGTTGTAACATATTTAGTGTTCTTCTTTTGCTGTCTTTTGTCTCTTGATCTCATATCTTCAGCCCTTGCCTTTGCACGACATGCCTTTTTAATGTGTCCAATCTTTCCACAGTTATGGCATTTAGTCTCTTTAAAATGGCACTCATTTGTATTGTGATTTTTCCCATTGCACCTGTAACAGTTCCTGGATCTTTGCAGCTTCACTTCATGGACGCTTGCAGCTCCGCCTGTTTCGCTCTCCATCCCTCTCAACTGACGTGCGTCCCTGTCAGCCGTCTCCATGTTGAGGGCGATCTCAAACGCTTTGGCAAACGTGAGGTCATTTTCGGAGAGTAGCCTCCGCTGGCAGGCTTCGTTTCTTATTCAACTGACGAACCGATCTCGTAGTGATGCGTCCAAGTTCGTGCCAAACTCATAGTTCGCGGCGCACTGCTTCAGCTCTGCTACATACTGTGTAACCGGCTGTGTAGCTTTTTGATTGCAGCGGTTGAAGCGGAATCTCTCTGCCACCAACAACGGCTTTGGCTCAAAATGTTCCTTTAAAACAGTCACTATCTCGTCAAACGTTTTGTCTTTAGGCTTTTGGGGCTGTACTAAATTTCTCAAAAGTCCATATGTAGTTGCGCCCATTACACTCAATAGCGTAGCAACTTTCTTCCCGTCGGCTATGTCATTAGCTTCAAAAAACTGTTCAAGCCGTTCAATATAAGCCGACCACGGCTCGTTTTCCGGCTTAAACTCATCAATTCTTCCAAACAGGGCCATTGTACTCACTAGTACTGACACCGTGTGTCTTTCCTTCCCCGTAAAGAAAACAGTTTTTTATCCTCGTCGCCAATGTGGTGTATGCACGAGAGGGAGGCCGACATGCTGTTCATTGCTTGTTTATTCAGCCATGCTGCTTCACTGAACTATGTGCATGCGCGCAGCACCTTGACCTGTTCTGGTTACACATATATCTAGCCAACATAGATCATGAACAGTTACCATACAATAACTATGTGGTAAATCAATACACCACAGTTAACAACAAACGGCATAAAGTGCTACTGTTCAGGAAGAACAAGGGATTAAATATTTTCTTTTATTATGAAGTGATGAAATATAACGTCTTAACATTTACAAAAATTACATCAGAAATAACTATTTACAGTAATAGGCTGAGCAGGACTCCCTGGCAGTGCTGCTGGGCTGGATGGGATGGATGGGATGCCACAATGTCAGTGGGACTCATCTGGGCTGGTATTCAGGGTGTTTGGTAACATCATGATAACATTACTGTGGGTTAAAATAACAGGTTTACATCTCGGTCCCCTCTTAACTGCATAATATATAAAATGCGACGGAGACGGAGCTGGCGGAGCTTCTCTTCTTCCTCCATTAAAATGTTTGTCAAAAATAAAATAAAATGTCCGTCATCTTTTTCTTTTTTGGTTTTCTTCTTTCTTGTGTGTTTTCCTTCTTCTTTCTGTCTTGTCAGTTTTCTTCTTTTCTCTTGTGTGTTTTCCTTCTTCTTTCTTTCTTGTCAGTTTTCTTCTTTCTCTTGTGTGTTTTCCTTCTTTCTTATTCTTTCTTTCTTTCTTGTGTGTTTTCCTTCTTTCTTATTCTTTCTTTCTTTCTTGTGTGTTTTCCTTCTTTCTTCTCCTTTCCTTTATTCTTCTCCTTTCTTCTCTCTTGTTATTTTGTCTGCTTTTTCACCGTGTGTCGGTCGAGACGTCTTTCTCGTCTTATGGGCGGGAACAGCTGGTGACGCAACCAGGAAATGCCTCGAAGGCTAGACCGTCTCATTTAACAACGGTTGATGCAGCCTTCGGAGGTTCCTCAGAAGGCTGCATCCTTCGAAGGCTGCAAAGGCCGCGTACTTCGAGGATGCAGCCTCGCAATTGGGACCAGATTGGGACACAGCCTAAGTATAACAAAATGAAACAGGAAATATTGTAAACTTAAAAGGAAAGACGAAACATGACAAACAGTGTCTGTCTCCAACAGTGAGAGCCAGGCAGGAGCTGCTGTTTACTGATGCTGATTATGTGATTGAGGACAAAAAAAACCTCACAACGTCTTTGTTGATTTCCACAACGAACAGCTGTACAAAACTGTACAATCTCCATAACATTATAAAGATGGGAACGCTTAGACAGTGGAAACCAGGTGGAAGCCCATGAAAAAGAAATCCCAGAAGAATAAATTCAGATTGAAGTGGAAATAATCTTAAAATGAGAGGCACTCTTGCTCGCTTTGCTGAAATATAGAATGGGTGCTCCGGAGCATTGTGGGGTCAAGAGACAAACTTAAAAGTCATCACTGACAAAAATCCCAAGTCAGTGTCCATTTACACTAGCTTTTTGTGATACTTTAAAGCATATCAATGCATGGTCTTCATCAGTCAACATGGATCCATCTCTAATTAGTATCTACAACAGGGGTGTCAAGCTCATTTTCATTCAAGGGCCACAAACAGCCCAATTTGATCTCATGTGGGCCAGACCATTAAAAAGATGGAAGGAAGGAGGGAAGGAAGGAAGGGAGGAAGGAAAAGAAGGAAGGCAAAAAGGAAGGAAGGACAAATGGAAAGAAGGTGAGAAGGAAAGATAAGGAGAAGGAAGAAAGAACAGGTGGAAGGAAGGAAAGAATAAAAGTGAGGAAGGAAGAAAGAAAGGGTTGGAAAAAGAAGACAGGGAGGAAAGATGAAAGGGAGAAAGGAATGAAGGAAGGAAAGATGGAAGGAAGGGAGGGAGGAAGGAAAAGAAGACAGGAAGGAAAGATGGAAGGAAGGGAGGAAGGACAGATGGAAGGAAAGAAGGAAAAAAGACAGGAAGGAAAGTGGGCCAAATTAGACCCCTCAGCGGGCCGGTTCTGGCCCATGGGCCGCTTGTTTGACACTCCTGATCTACAAGGTCATGAAAGAACTTTCATGTTTTCATTTCATTGATAACATTTTTGCGGGACTCTATAGGTGTCTGAATAAATGTCCATGCCTATGTGTATACATGCATGTGTATGCATAAGTATCTATATATATATAAATATTCATGCATAAAAGGCTGTCTGATACACAGCCTCAGTTGCTAAGGTTTTCCATTTGTGGTTTATGTTGTCCACTCTCTTATTTCAGATCAGATTTGAGCATGAACCTGTACAGATGTATCTGAATAGATGACATTTTGAGTTAAAAATGGGTAAAAGTTGTGAAATTAGAATAGTTTGTTTCATGGTTTGAGTGGGCTCATTAGGCAGGGGGGCCTTAAAGAGACAGGAGCTAAAACAGCCTGTTTCAGATAGAGGTTGCAGAATATATAGATCTGTAAATGTGCTGCACATGTCCCTTTTAAATGGGAAAGAACATGGACTCAAAAAAAGTGATTGGTCAAACAACAATAAGATCATTTTGGCAAAATAAAAGTATTGTGTTCAAATGTCAAATGTGTTTCAAACACAGGGTCAGTTATGAAATGGTCAGCAGTTATATACACTGTAGAACATGTGACTGCTGGTAAATTGAAACAACCAGCTGATTCTATGAGTGAGTGAGAGTGAAGTAGTGTGTTACATCAGGCTTGACAGAAGACATCTATACTGTATGTTCACAGTGCTGGGATGTGGTTTTACATATTGCCAGGAGTAAAATGACTGAGGGCTAGGCAGAAAGAATATGTGTGTGTGTGTGTGTGTGTGTGTGTGTGTGTGTGTGTGTGTGTGTGTGCATACGCTTGTGTTTAAGGTGAATGGCACATTGGTAGAGATGTGGGCTGTACTCTGCTCTGCCATGTGGAACGCTGCAATGTCAGAGCACTGACAGGGATGGAAGAGCAGCTGGGGAATGAATAAAACTCTGTGTGTGTGTGTGTGTGTGTGTGTGTGTGTGTGTGTGTGTGTGTGTGGGTGTGTGTGTGTCATCAGGTATTAGTCTAAAGCTTTGTACGTTCTAAGGCTTTGAACATATTTGTCTCTTAATCCAGCACCAGCTTCTGCAAGGACAGAATTGACCGAGACACAAGCTCACAGGCTCACATACGGTATATGGCTGAAATTGTGTATTCTGTCTCTCTAATCTATTGAAAATTGAACGCTTTGATGTTTTATTTGTGGGTAAACTGCAGTCTTTGGACACAGTAACTATGAATATACAGGCTACGGATAGTCGAAAGTAGGATGTGAGTGTCTTAGTAAAGTCCACCATAAGCCTCCAAAACAGACTTAACATTGGAGCTAACCTTCTTCACTTTTCCAGCAGCTGGGGTAAACAGACAAGACTTTTCTGTGTCTACAGAATCTGCTGCATTTGTTAACTGACACACTGTGGCCTCTACTGTACATTTACTGCCAGATTGACAACATACTGCTAACCTTTTCCTCTTCTCTACTCACACTCACTGTCACTTTTCTGCTGCTCGCATTCACTCAGCCGCTGGCTCGTTATGCACAAACATTATGCACAACACACAGGTTGACTCATGGTTCAGAACAGCAGAGGCTTCCAAATGTTATTGATTTCCTAATAAATGGATATTTGAAGTTATTTTTGGCATTAAAAAACAAGCTATTTTGGCCTTCAAATTACAGTGCACACTTTTGTTGACTTAGAAAGAGTGAGGAAAGTTACATGTTTTACAGCTCTGCATTAAAACTAGTAATATACTATTCCTACACTGTACAAATATTATTGTAATTTCACTGTAAATTACTGGCTAATAATTGCAGTAAATTCACAGTAGTAGATTGTAATTATTTTACAGTAATTTATATGAAAATCACAGTAATGTCTTGTGTTTCTGCAGCAAACCAGACACAATATTATTGTGAAAATACAGTATTTTAATTTGAAATTAGAATCTAATACTGTGATTATGATCTGAAATTACTGTAAATTCAACAACAATTCACAGTAATATCAGACACAGGTATTTTTTTTATGTTAACACAAAATTACTGTAAAACTACAATATTTTATGGCTAAAATACTGTATGGTGCTGTATCCTTATCATGGTAATTACTTGTAATTACTAATTATTGTTCACTATAGTAATAATTCACTACAGTAGTGAAAAACCACCATGCATTACAAAAGTATGACTAGTGACTACAGTAGTTTATTGTGAAAATTTACTGTAAAAACCTGCAGATTGTTAACAGTGTATAATATTTGTATAATGTCCATAATATCCACCAATAGATGATGTCATTGTGGATTTGTGGCAGGAAGTTCTGGACAGGGTTTGATCAGACACCTGAGCCACAGCATTAATGACATACTGATAGTTTTAGAGGTGTGATTCACTGTCATAATATCACTTAAACCAACACACAACTACTGCTCTGTTCACATCATTCACTGCCGCTCACTGTCATATAATTAACTGAAATTAAGGACTGTGATTTTCATATATCAACATGTCACTCACTCATAACACTACGAACAATGGCAGTAGGTATTAATCAAAAGGCTTGAATTGGTTCCAATCTCGATCCCGACAAGATCTTCAGCCCACTGGAGGCATGACTCTAGGGTTGCTGGTCAGTCGGTTATCCATCTCTTTGGTCTGGGTTGAAATATTAACTATTAAATAATATTAACATAGAATTTAATCAGACATTCATGGTCCCAATTGGATGAATCTGCTGTCTTTTCCTACAGTACCACCATGAGGTAGAAACCTTTCCTGTTATTTATCTGAACATCTACTAGATGGATTCACACAAAGTTTGCACAGACCTTCATGGTTCCTAAAGGGTACATCCTAATGACTTGGTGCTTCCCAAACATAATGAGCCATTTCAGGTATGTGGTCTGAATACAAAAGATAGGCAGTCAGTCTAGCATATTGAGACATTTACCTTTGTCCTTACCGGTGCTCTCTTTCTGTCTGTGTGTCTGTCTGCCTCTGTACCTCTTCAAGGCCCATTGATTCTGTGGCTCTACATCAGTTCTGCTTCCTCTCACATCACGGGAAATGAAAATAACACACACATACACCCCGCAGAGTGTGTGCATCAGAGCTCTATAAATTGGGTTCCTGACTGGAGGTGGGATGCATTGAGGCTATTGTTTTTCTATTATCTGCATGGGTAGTGTCGACTGTGTGAGCACTAGCACAGCACTGCTCTCAAATAAAAAAACACTGTCTCTCCAAACTAAACTAAACTAAAAGTCCAATTCCCCTTTTGGGACCCCTAGAAGCTGCAATCGTTATTACAGCCCTTAATATGAAAATGGACAGGAAGACACGATACTAGTGATTCTGTTGCTTTTAGAGCTTTACCACAAGTGGGACTACAAATGTAAGGTCTGTCCTGAAGGTGGTGCTAGAGGAATGGCTGTGTGTTTAAAGTAAAAAGATGTATCCCCTCGGCATTGTCATAAATATGCTTTGATAAAGTCAATCTGTTAGGTGGATTATTATCTATTCTCTACAAAGTTGACATTTTGTCCTGAAGGTGGTGTTGGGAGAAAGTTAATGGAGTGTTCAAAATAGAAAAGGTTCATCCTCTGGGGATCATGAATATACTCACTTCATGTTCGCCAAAGGCAAAACATTTTACAAAAACATATTAACAGGTTAATACAAGTGTAGATGCCACGGGTGCATTCATAGAACTGGATACAGTTTTACAACTGGGTGGCACAGTATTTCTAATCAAAGTTGCTCACTGATGCACATTGTGTTTTTGGCCTGTGGATCATTAAAATTAGAATCCTTCTCTGACTGAGCTGCCTGACTTCTTGCTGTAAATGTAAATGCCATTTAAATAATTTCCCAATACAACAAAATTATTGGACCTTGTTATTTTTTTGTTGTGCCAACGGTATTGAGTGTTGGTCAGTATGTTAGTTCAACACTTTGGTCCAGTCTGATAAAACTCAACAGCTATCAGATATATTGTAATGCCCATTTTGTGCGACTGTTCATTGTGTCAAGAGGATGAATTCTGATTTTGATCATCACCTGACTTTCACTTGAGCACCACCAAGAGGTTCACATACATGTCACGCTCAGGATGAACTGTCATCACTTTGGTGGCTGATGTTACATTAAAAACATTCAACTGGGGAAAGCAGTAATATTATCATTTTTAATTAAGTTGACTACTTTTACAATGACCTCAACATACTTTACTCTCTCTTGCATCGTTATAACACTTCTATGATATATCTGTCATCAGTATTGTATGTTCACTTCATAACTGTATCCACATTGAAGTTTTGTTAAAAGTACTCCCATTTCCATTAAGGAAATTCTGGGTAAAATTTAGGAGGCGAGAACATTACAGGAACGTCCTCTCACTTGATCCTCTAAGCCATTGTGTCTCTATTGCAAAGTAGGACCTTGATAGGACCCACCTGGAGGTGACGTAATCATTCTGGAACAGTTTTGAGCATCACATAATCGTTGCGTGACAGTTTTGACAGTTTGACAACCTCAAGCCCCACCCAGGAATTTAGTACATACCCCGAGGCAGAGACTTGTTTTGCCCTTGTAAAAGTTCTGAGAGATTGTCCTTCAGGGGAGATTCCTGCTAAGGAGACATGCGCCAATGGTCACGGCCCTGTAACATTACCCCCAAAGTTGGAAGCAGTGGAAACAGCCATGTATGTTCTATTGTTGACACTCAACAGTAATTTTGTTATACTTTCTTGTATATCAATCAGATTATCAGAGACTGTGCATGTGTGCGACCTATCCAGATATGCAAACAGGGGAGCACAGTGCTGTGGTGTTACTGGCTATTATAACTAGTTTATCACTGTGAATCTGTTGCTTTTTGCAGTTAGCATATCTCAATCATTGTCATGTCTCAAGTTTAGTTGGAATCAAGAGAACAGAAAATGTGAAAACCTGGTAAGCAGTAGAGACAAACTAAGAAGGATGATCTGGCAGGGAATGAAAGGAGATGAGTCAGTATGTAGGCCTATTGTTGCTAGGCTGATGAGGAAGTGGGAACAGGTGTGCCTGTGTCAGGGAGGTCAGGTGATGGAGGGAGGAATGTTAACAGGAATGTTAATATATGAAAACAAACAGGAGGAAAGGAAAACTTAAGAGAATTATCAGTCTGGTGACAATCAAACATTTGATCATTGAAGCCAGTAACATTACTGAATTAAAGTTACTGAACGAAAGTTAATACGATTTGAAGTGTCCACAAGTCATCCATAAGTGACCTGTGAAACTTCTGTTTAGCTTCTGGTATAAAATATCAATAGAATGACATTTCACATTTCACATTTCCTCACCTCTGCATCTGTCCATTCATCTGCTTCTTTAACTGCTCATAGCTGGGTGTTAAAATGTCAAACAGGCTGGCCCAGTGAACTGCTAATCAATGTATAACAGATCCCTGCTACATGGAAACTACACTACAGACATAGTGATGAAGCTAGAAGAGGAGGAGGAAGAACTAGAGATTCAACTTCTCTTTCTCCTCTCCTCTCTCCAAATGTGTGTGTCCACAATTACAGATGTTGAGAGTAGTCATTAGATGCGGATAGTAGCGATGGGGTGTGTGTGTGTGTGTGTGCATGTGGTGGTGGGGGTTGCAAAAATCCAATAACACACCACCAAAAGAAGAGCATTGACTGCTGACTTGTTCCCTTTCTCCAATTTATTCTCCTGACTCCCAGTCAGGGGCTTTACTCTTAGAAACACACATCGTGCGTGTGCATGTGATAAAATGGATGTGGAGGCTGCTGAGGCAGAAGGTGTTGTGGCAGTGGAGTATAAAGCACATGTCAGCTTCACACAGAACACACTCACATCACAGCTACCAGCAATAACGCCTATTTAAGCAATCTGACCTGAAGCTGAACTTCATAGCTCAAGGTTATCTCAAGAGAAGCTGTGGATGGAGCGCAGAGCTCTTTGTGTTTACTTACTACTCAACCAACGTCATGGGACACATTTAGTCAGACTCTCAAGGCTGTTCCCCTTATATTATAGGTTTAACGGTTTAATTTTCTTTTTTAAATTGTTAGAACAGTAAGCCCTGATACCAATCTGAGTCCTTAACATTGACCTGCTGATACAGAGGCCCATCTGATATACATATTTGCATAGCAGCAGAGAATAAACAGTGTTACTTATGTACTAAATTGAGCGCAAATACATCAACTTGAGCCAAATACTGGAGGTCCTGGCTTAAAACCATTACAATATGTCGATCATCTTATTGATATTCAATAATATGACTCATGAAATTGTCAATATGTGATTATTAGAGTTTTACTAGAGAACATGTATTACTCTGTTGGAGTGGTTGGAACAAACTGACATTACTACACACTATACAATAGACACTGAACAGGTTACTCAATAGTGAGCATAATTAGGGATGGGATGTAAAAATCGATAATGCACCATATTGCAATATTTCCACTTTTTTTGAGATAACACCGCTCAGAATTTACTCAGCTACTTTGGCTCACCATTACTAGAGCACCACTGTCCTCCATTTCTTTGTTGAAGCACTAAACAGACTAGTGAGAGACTCATGAATGGCAAGTGTAGCTGACAATGGTGACAAAACGCAAGCAAAATAACGTAAGGTAAGATAAGGTCAACTTTATTGATCACCCTAAGGGGAAATTCAAAATTAACACAACAGTAGCCTTGTAATGGTGAAGTGATTTAAAAAAACTCAAAACAATATAATGAATAATCCGGTGTGTCTGTTGGGGAGTGTCAGTACGTAGCTGTATCCCCTGCTGTTTAATCATGGTGAAATTACTGTCTTCACTTGTCAGCCCTGAATATCTTGTAAAGCTCTGACTATAGCGTAGTTAATGATCGCCATGTCATGAATTGTATTTACTGACACTCTGGGTTATTAACACAACGCAACCTTTCTGTTGTCTCTTAACAGGCTCAGTAATGCTGCCAGCGGTTCTCTGAGAGGTATAAATTGAAGGTACAGTTATCAATGTAGTGATATTTATACTTTATACTTTGTATTGCAGAATCACCTCTGTCATGATGTATCGTTATTGTAGGAAGAATATTGTGATAGTATAGTATAATGACTAGGGGTGTGACGATGTAAGGTAACGAGACGAAAACACGAATATTTCTTGTCGAAGTGAATTTTGTCTCTCATTAACCTTGTTTCAACTTGAGAATCTAGTGCAGCTATGGAAGCCTAATGATGCCAAAAGTAAAATGAGTCATACTACCAAATTATAACACCATTTATATGTTGTTCTACTTGTGTATTCATGTGATACAGGATTTGTGCAATTTACTTTTATTTCTGTGTTTTTTATTAGCAATATGTTATATATAATTTGTGATAATTGGATTCTTTATTTAATTTATATTTATAGATTAGAATTGTTTCTACTCTTTATAATTTACTTTTTAGTATTTGTGATTGTATCTAACCTTCATATTTATGGTTGTTATTTCCATAAATACCAAAATGATCCATCTATAAAATATCTATATGAGGAAACCTTTCACAGTGCTGCATGCTGCATGATAATTATATATTTAGAAAGTAGAACTAAAGTGATTCATTACAAGATGATTAGTTAAAACATTTCAATTCAATTTCCATTTTGTGAATTTCAAATAAAAGAACAGTCATGTATTTCCTCATTGAAGTTTTCTTAAAAATATAGTTCAAATCTCATCTCGTCTCGATCTTGTGAACCCAATATCGTGTCTCGTCTCGTCTCGTGAGCGAGTGTATCGTTACACCCCTAATAATGACTTCATCTGTGATTAACACCCATGTCATCAAACAATAATCTTGGCATATATGAAATGTGTTGCATTTTTTGTGGAATTGTTAGCAGAGTAGTTTACATGTCATGGACATCTCATATACCAAGCAGCAACTACCACAGCTTGAAGCTGGAGCCTGTGTGGAAGTACCTTAAAATGCATTGCCATTGATGGCTGCTAGATGCTCCAACTGACTGAAAAAGCCCCAACCTCTCTCTAGAAAAACTATGTCAATCATTTGTTTCAATGGGTCATTATGCTGGTGGTCATTTTTTGGTCAACTATTGGTCTGTTAATAAGGTTTGACAAATATTTTTAGTAGGTAGGGCTGTTGCAATAACTGCAATATGGCAATACTAGGCTGCAGACAAGTACAATAGTTGGCAAGCAACCTCCACAACCATGTTTAGTTTTATGTTTTGTTTTTTCATTACGCTAAGCCCTTCTTATTATACTTCAATGTGTGTGCATTGAATGTTCTGATCAGCTCCTCAGGTCTAGGCCAGTGGCACCAGAGGATCATTCTCACTGCATATAACATCTTGCACAATGATTTCTCATTCATTGGGCTCCATCAAGCCATTAATACAGCAAATGATCACATACAACACTGCTCTCACACTGAGTTAGACTATTGTGTGACCGATGTTACTAGATTACAATGCCTACCCACAGATACAGTACCTACAGTTTAGCTAAAGCAGTCATGTCCAAACTATTCCATAAAGGTCCATGTGTCTGCAGGTTTTCATTCCAACAGAGCAGGGCACACCAGGCTTGAATCATTTTGTCAACTGATCTCAGTCTTCACACAGTTGATTGGTCAAATCCTGTGATCTTGATTGGTTGGAACAAAAACCTACAGGCTAAGGGACCTTTATGCAATACCTGTAGTTTGGACATGCCTGAGCTGAAGTAACTAATGTTAGCCCAAGTGTGCAGCCCTCTGTGTTCAAAGTAAGCTAGTGTTAGCTTGGGTCCAAGGTAGCCAAACATGTTTCCATATTTGGAGGGTTCTGGCTACAAACGGAGACAATGTTGTCAATCACAAGCTCCAATGTAAACCAATGGATGACATCATACCTTGCCACATCCTTCTTTATATACAGTCTATTTCACATAGATGACAGCTAATATGACCTGCCACCAGTGATGTCACTTTAACTGGAGAAAGTAACATTCAGCACCAGCTAAAAGTGAAGCTGCTAGCTGAATGTTTGCTATACTGCTTTGTGCTAATAAGAAAGGATGTCTGTCGGAGCCTATGCTGAGTGGGACTCTTTCACTTCTCCTCTGCATCGTTCTGCTGTGCCAGTACAACAGATTTGAAATCCCCGTCATTTGACTGCCTGGACTGTGAATAACATCGCCTCCATATGTTTAGCCCTGGGCATGATTTCTATATTCTCTCTCCCCCTCAATGTCTGCTGTTTTCCCACTCTCGCTATCGCACCAATAAACATTTTTCCTTCCATTTCTGCTTGGTTTCCCTCCATTACTCTTTCTCTTATCTCCTCTTTCCTTCTTTTGTCCGTTTCTTTAGTCACATTGTCCTAAATTGTTCTGCACTTCCTTCTCTGTTCTCATTTCCCTTCTCTTTATGACTGTTATCTTATGCTTAAGCACCTATGCAGAATAAATAGGCATGTTTGTTTTCTCCTTTCCCCTACGTAATATGGGTAGACAGAAAGAGATTCATATATCACAACAATGCTTCTTAATTCAATACAGGATACCTTCCAGCAGGCCAACCTACCTTGGAATTCTGTTGCTGGATAATTCAGCAGATTAGTGTTTGTTGCCACCATTCAGTGCTAAACAATACTAAAGGCTTCAGTAGAGCTAGTGGGATCATCGATAGAATCTTAATCTCCCCACAAATCTTTCTGACTTGGAAATTTGGGATGATTGCATCAAACCATTGGAAATGTACAAAACCAACAATGGACCACCACACCCTGTTGTTGTCACTATTGTCAACTTCACACTTCTGAGGTAAAACAAGCAAAGACTGCCAGAGACTTGACTCCTTCTCACTGCTTTAAGCTTGACATACTTCTTATTACACCAAAAGTAAACTTCCTTTGTAAGCTCCATTATTTTTTTTTGGCACTCCAGCAGGGCGCAATGGCTGATGGGTAATCTTGCCTGTCAACTTCTATTGTTCAGTTCTTCCCCACACAGTTTACAGTTTCTTTTGAACTGAGCATTTTTGGCCCCCTACAGTTGGGAATCTTACTTCACATGCCTGAATGTGAACTACTAAAGACATAAGGACAGTTTATTGTCATTGTAGTTCCACAACGAAATTCAGTTTGGCACTGTCACAGCGGCAAGTCACATGATTAAAGAAATACAAATTGACATGAGACAAAAATTGGATAAAATGATAACAATAAGGAATAAAATGATGAATAAAAATAAATAAAGGCAGCAGCAGTGTAAAGTGCATTTAAGAGTTCAAATGTTGCAAATAGTACGCGCCACTTGTTTTGGTTAAAGGGGAATGTTTATGAATATACTTAATCATTTTTTTGGGTTTAAGAAGCTGTAAGTGCTTCTTAAACTTCTTAAAATGTATGAAAACATGTTACTTGTATTTTACTGTTCATATTCTGACTCATAATTAGTCTCTACACCAATTCACTCATTTCACATATAATTAATAAATTCCCCATCAGTCGTTATTATGTTTGCTTAATTCTTCTGTTTGATTCATCTTGTGGAAAAAACACATTCACAATCACTAGTTTATGGTCCAGGAGAACATTTGATGGAATATGAAGAATACAACATGTTTGAATGCTGAACAGGTCAAATTTGCATATTTACATAGGCCTATATAAAAATGTGTATCAGCTGCACAAAAATAATAATAAAAAAAGCATTTTATTTCTGTTTTTTAATACTATATGTCACATTAGGAAAAGTTTGGTTAAAATAAATGTTGTGTATATGATGCTTTTAGAGCATTTATTGAACTTCCAGATTTCATATTTGAGAGTATTTTTTTGAAAATAATATTGTATGCTGCTTGTTCATGTTTTTACACTTTAAAAAAACACCTTGCGGAGAATTAATTGAAAATAAATGCAAATATAAAATAAATCACACCATCATAGTATTTTCCAACTGTGCCTGTGTTGGGCCAATTTTTGAGGATTTTTGAATAGAACTGTGGGACACACGTCAGATTCACAGTCTGTATCAGCACACCATGGCCTTTCCATTGTCACATGGAAATAATACAAGCAAACGCGCACACACACACACACACACACACACACACACACACACACACACACACAAATATAAGAATACTATCTACTTCCTCTCATCCCCCTGCTCTTCTCATTCTCTTGTCACTTCTCTCCCTCATGTAGCTGACTTTCCATCCAATTAGTTTTATGCAAATTGTGATGTTCACAAAAACATCTGACTCAATGAAAATGTCACGTTTACATCTTGCAAAAAATGATTAAATTTGCAAGTTTTTTAGGCTTGCTTGAGGCTGACATTTTCCCAGAAATACTAATGAGATTACATCTGTTGATTAAATGTAGGCTTCACATGAATGACGCACAACATCTAACAACACGTCTGTAAATTCTCTATATACCATGATCTTCACAAAAGTGCAGAACTTCCTGCACAACAGTAATGCATCAATAATTACACCCTTGCTTTGCACATTATGTGTGTATTATTTCAAAAGTTCTCTGAAATGTGCAGCCTCTTGGAGGAAAACAGCTACTCTTCTTGTCTCTTTGGCTCCATTTTGTCCCTTAAATTGTCTCTTATTTTAGAAGGGTATTATTAGCATATTATCATGTACCCGGGGCGGGTCATTTCAGCTGTGTCTGACATGCTGTCAGGGCCCTATCATGCTGATGATGGAGTCTGTCAGTCATCCTCTCAACAAAATTAGACACTGCAATGTGGGTGTTATGTTGTGTGTGTGTGTGTGTGTGTGTGTGTGTGTGTGTGTGTGTGTGTGTGAATGTGTATGTGTGTGTGTGTGTGTGTGTGTGTGTGTCAGGATCCAGGGCTCAGTTCAATTTCATTGAAATCAAGGGAGAAGCTGGATTCCCTCCGTGTTAAAAAGGAGAGCTCTGTTATTGGCAAATGGATTGCATCTTATTTCCACTTTGTCGTGACTGATCAGGAGGCAAATTGACCCCCAGTTGTGGTGTGTTTGAGTGGCATTGAACAATATGAAAGTCACTGGAAAGTCAGACCAACCGTTATGCTGCATTGTCATTTCTGCCTGGAGACAAAGCTCAGTTCTTTAAGGTGCTGAAAACAGCTGTACCATATTCACATGGTTGTACAAACACTAATAATGTATCAATATGCATATGTATATGACTCCTATTTATCACCACTCCACTACTATATAGCCCAACACAACCGTTTTTGTTGTTACAGTACATTGGGAGCAGACTACTTAACAGTAGAGCTGCAACAATAAGCCAATTCATAGTTTCCAACTGCTACTATTTTGCTAATTAATGATTAACTGATTAATTGTGTGGAGTCATTCTTTAATCCTTCCATACTGTTCATATTCTACACCCTTGCAGTGTGTTTTGGGTCAGTTCTGACCCGGTCTAATAATCCTCTCATAAAAAGTGTCTATACCAAATGTTGAAGCACAGAGGTGTTCAGAAAGCATCAATAGTTGATCTGACTGATCAATAAATGTGATTAAACCTTGGTTCCAGTTTCTCACATGAGTATGTTCTGGTTTCTATGACAGTAAACTGAATGTCTTTGGGTTGTGGATTGTTGTTCAGGATACAAGGAGACATTCAAGGGCATCATTTTGAGCTTTGGGGATGAGTGATTGACATTTTCCACCATCTTCTGACATTTTATGAACCAAACACTAATCAGTTAATCAAGAAAATAATTGACAGGTTGATTGTTCATGAAAATAATCATTAGTTGCAGCGCTGCTCAAGAATGTCAGATATAACGTGGCGGCAGAAGGCAAGTGTGCAGTGATCCACGCATGTGTGTTGAGGTGTGTGTGAGCATGGTGTGTGGTGATTATGAATAATGTGGTGTCAGTGTTTTATTATAATCATTAAATGAAATGTTAACAAGGACAGGAGTGATGACACTTATTGCCACATGTTTTAACTGACTGTCCATCATGAGGTCTTGCATTTATTACTTCTCTACCAATGCAATACCACCAATTACCCAGATGTCATTATAGTCTCTGTATCAAATGCATAGGAATAATTATGTTTAGCAGAATCACGTAAGACTTGTTCAGTTTCCCCATATTGCTAGGTTCTGTGATAAGTTTGAAGTATTAATACAGTGTTCTTTGTTTGAGCTAGGCCACCAGTACACTCCAACAGAAATGTTTGTCAGATGGTCAAACAGCATCTGAAATCCCCTCCTCCCACACATTCCTGATGTAAAAACTGGAGGATTGTGTCCAATAGTTTATGTAACATTCGAAAACTGACAATCCAACATTCACACACACACTTCACGCTATGATTTGCCAGTTGTGTGAAGGTGAGAAACTAAGCTGGGTTTGAACCTCTTTCTCTATCTCTCTATTTACATTATTTATTCAACCGTTTCTGTCACTTTTCATGTGAACAAATGACTGCAGCATTAAGAATACCTCCCAGGAGAGCTTGTCTGAAAGTGTGTGCTATTATTCATCATGGCGCCCCCCCCCCCCCGCTCTATCTAATAGCTACTACTGTAACACTTTAGCCGTCCGATGCTGCTGGACAACACCTTGTATTAATGAGCTTTTTTCTAGCATAACCCAGCCCAACCCTTGTTTATTAGTGACCTCAATACAATATGAACCACTTAAAGTCCAGTTTTGATGACTGTTTAGCTTCATTAATATGCTAGGCTAATCAGTGGTGGAAGATGATGGAATGTGATCCGTTACTTCAGTACAAGTACCAATACATCAATGTGAAAATACTCTACTACAAGTAAAAGAGTTACATGAAAAAAACTAGAAGTAAAGGTATAAGTATTATGAGCTTGATGTAGTTAAAGCACTACAGTAAAAGTACAAGTATTACAAGCTTGATGTAGTATGCAGTATTACAGTAAAAGTACATAAGTATTACAAGCTTGATGTAGTATGCAGTATTACAGTAAAAGTACTGCAGTATTATGAGTGATGTAGTATGCAGTATTACAGTAAAGGTACTTTAGCATTATGAGTTATGTAGTATGCAGTATTACGGTAAAAGTACTGCAGTATTATGAGTGATGTAGTATGCAGTATTACAGTAAAAGTACTGCAGTATTATGAGTGATGTAGTATGCAGTATTACAGTAAAAGTACTGCAGTATTATGAGTGATGTAGTATGCAGTATTACAGTAAAAGTAGTGATATATTATTTTATATGACATCATTAGATTATTAATAGTGAAGCATCAGTGTTAGAGCAGCATGTTACTGTTGTAGCTGCTGGAGGTGGAGCTAGTTTATACTACTTTATATACAGTTAGCTAGTTTACAGTACTTTATATACAGTTAGCTAGTTTACACTACTTTATATACAGCTAGCTAGTTTACAGTACTTTATATACAGTTAGCTAGTTTACACTACTTTATATACAGCTAGCTAGTTTATACTACTTTATATACAGTTAGCTAGTTTACACTACTTTATACAATTAGCTAGTTTACACTACTTTATATACAGTTAGCTAGTTTATACTACTTTATATACAGTTAGCTAGTTTACACTACTTTATAGACAGTTAGCTGGTTTAAACTACTTTATATCCAGTTAGCTGGTTTACACTATTTTATATACAGTTAGCTAGTTTACACTACTTTATATACAGTTAGCTAGTTTACACTACTTTATATACAGTTAGCTAGTTTATACTACTTTATATACAGTTAGCTAGTTTATACTACTTTATATACAGTTAGCTAGTTTATGCTAGTTTATACTACTTTATATACAGTTAGCTAGTTTACACTACTTTATATACATTTAGCTAGTTTATACTACTTTATATACAGTTAGCTAGTTTACACTACGTTATATACAGTTAGCTAGTTTACACTATTTTATATACAGTTAGCTAGTTTCTTTACAGTACTTCATATACAGTTAGCTGGTTTATACTACTTTATATCCAGTTAGCTGGTTTACACTATTTTATATACAGTCATACCTGTCAAGTTTCGGATTTGAAAATAAGGGAAATTTTCCGCCGCCCGCCACGAGCAGTCTCACCACCCCAACCAAATTCCAGTATCCCTTACATTTTAAGACAGATGTACAAGAAAGCTAAAATCACCACTTGTCAACCACATAGGCCTACCTTTGTTGACATTGACATGCTGTGAACATTCATTATAGCCTAAATGAAAACACAAAAGGGTATATATGAAAAGCATTTATTCAATGTCTTATTTGCATATTTTCTGTTCAACATTGCTTGTCTTTACATTTTATTTTCATTCCATACATTCTTTTCATTTCATATTGCTTTTCTTTCACAGTTTATCTTTTCAGTTTTCACTTTTCTTACTCTTTTAGAGACTTGTTGTACAAGTTTGTTGCAGATCCATCTTCCCTTTCTTTTTTTCTCGCGTTGTCACCATCATCTGACGCTAACCTCGCGACAACTGCCACCTACACCTAGGCTACTGCAGTTATCGCGAGGCTAGTGACAGAGCTCAGGGCAGGGGATGTTTTTTTTTTTTTTTTTTTACTCCGCCCGGGCCCGGTATTATTATTTTTTTGTAACGCAGGTTAAAATACGGGATATTTACGGGAAAATACTAATACGGGAGGACGGCGGGAAAGAAGGGTAAAATACGGGACTTTCCCGGCCAAAACGGGATACTTGACAGGTATGTACAGTTAGCTAGTTTATACTACTTTATATACAGTTAGCTAGTTTACACTACTTTATATACAGTTAGCTGGTTTATACTACTTTATATCCAGTTAGCTGGTTTACACTATTTTATATACAGTTAGCTAGATTACACTACTTCATACAGTTAGCTAGTTTACACTACTTTATATACAGTTAGCTAGTTTATACTACTTTATATACAGTTAGCTAGTTTATACTACTTTATATACAGTTAGCTAGTTTACACTACTTTATATACAGTTAGCTAGTTTATACTACTTTATATACGGTTAGGTAGTTTACACTACTTTATATACATTTATCTAGTTTATACTACTTTATATACAGTTAGCTAGTTTACACTACGTTATATACAGTTAGCTAGTTTACACTATTTTATATACAGTTAGTTTAGTCCAGTGGTTCCCAACCTAGGGGTGGGGCCCCTCCAAAGGGTCAGCAGATAAAAAGAGGGCTGGTGAGATGATTAATGGGAGAGGAAAGAAGTTCTGATGTACAAATGTGTTTTCATTTGTTTTTTGCTGAAATATTGGATCATTTGAACATTTATTGAAATGAAACCATTTGAGAAGTTTAGAGGGAAAAATCACCATTTGGTGGAGCTGTTAAAATAACATTCCTAAGGCTTTGTCTCAATTTTCCCTGTAATTATATCTTCCGAGGAGACCTTCAAGCAATGATTAGGAAATGACAGACCCAGCAGCATCAGACCTGTGACAGATGCACCACTATTGTACCTGGTGAGCTGGACACTGAGGATATGTTTTGTATTGACTTTATTGAAAACTGAGGGATGGCTGGCGTGTCAGAGAGTGAGAGAAACAGAGATGCAGTGGGGGAGGAGGGTGATGGAGAGAGACACAGCGGAAATCTAGATGATGAAATTGCTCTCGATCAATGGGCCGTCCATCCCTCGGTCCGAGAGCGCACGTCTCCATCGATTGAACCTGTAGAGTTGCGTTGCTGCCTCTCTAATAGGAGCTATAAGAGTCATGACACACGCTTGACACCTGCATGCTTTTTTAAAGCAGCATACAGTCAAGCCTGGATGCAGACACACGTCAATAAGACAGCACTACAGTTTGTCTCCTTTTTCATTCTGTCTAGAATGGCAGCAATAGTACATACCCACAACTGCAAAGGTTAAATTCCACATGTTGTTCTATTGTTAAAGTTAAAAGCTGTTATCAAGTCTGTGCTGTCATTCAATGGATTAGTGGAACATTATTCCAAAACCAACAGAATATACAGGTAAAAAGAGATCAAAGTACTGTAATCTTACTCATGTAAATTATCACAGACCTGTAATCTCACAGGTTTCACACACTAATAATCTAACCATGATGTGAGTAAAGTGGAGCACATGGACACGCAATACTCTGAATATGTGACTGTGGGTGCAGATAAGTGAGCACATTGATATATTGAGAGTATGTTGCATTATTCAGGGTTATTTTGACTATGGAAACTCCAATCGACTATCAGAGGTTTGACCACTTTCAGCAGCTGACATGGCAACCCCACTGTTTCACGAAACACAATGATTTTTAACTGGTGAGACCCTTTCACTGTTTTGTCATTCAAACTCAATCAAAGATGCTAGCATACTTGCTGACTTCTTCTATTACCGATTTTAAAGTCTGTTTAGAGTCGTTGGTGGAAAAAGTAGTATAAAGCCTTTTGTCTCCAGAGGGAGTGTCAACATTGGTTGGGGCTGAAGACTACAGGTTTGAAAATGAAACTAATCTAACTGTGTGGAAGTAGAAAGTGAGGTTAGCAGGACTCTGTAGCTCCTCATCTCTGCTGGAGGCTAGCAGCTCCAGGCTACATTAGCTGCTACTAGCATGGCACAACTGAATCTCTGACCATCTGTCTGCGTCTTAGTTGCATTGTGGGTGATGTAGGCACACATTTTAAATGTGTGGAGTAAAAAAAGATGCCATATCTGATTCTACTGCATCAAACCTGTCCATTGTAAGTCTAACAATGTTACACTACAGGAGCAGAATGCTAATTCATGTCACTGTAAGGTCCACTTACTAGCTGCATCTTGCATTAATCCATATTTGATTATGTGCGTGCAAATGTATTCAGTGTTGACATCACATTATGTCTGGTTATGTGATGATGGGCCCTTACTGATGCTTTAAAAGACCACACATCTTTTTCACAGCCCTCCAAAATTCCAAACTACATTGGACAGCCAACCATGTCCAAAGGCAATTTATGCCTTTCAAAATGGTCACGACTAAATTCAAGGCAAAAAAAAAATTGCTGTCATAGAGAGGGGAGAGATGAAGTAAATTATGTAAATGTGATTACGGGGCAAACTTTCAGACAGCCTTGTCCTGGAAGGCATTCATGGTGTTGCGCACTTGATTATACACATGAAAAGAAATAAAAGTGGTTTTGTGAATAATGAAAAAAGAGAGCTTGAGAGATCACTCCCTGCATACCTTTTCACCTGTTCACCACCTGGCCAATGATTTTGTCAATTGTGTGATTGTCAAATAGTTGGTTTTGGAAAGTTATGAAAATTGTTGAACATCCTCCTTGCCTCCTAGTCCGCCCAAGGAAATACAGTCTATCTTAGATACTGTTAGGGGGCCCCCTGTCACCCCTGGGACTGGTTGGTCTTTCCTTTCAGTGACTGGCTATTGCTTGACTGTAGTATCATGGATTAAACTGTGATCACCAGCTTGTCATTGTTACATATCTACTTGATGTTAAGTATGTTTTGTTTATGCATTAAACTATCTTAAACATTTGTAATGTAATACATGGACAATCAATACACCTCTCTGGAAGGGTAAATGGAAGGTTTGTCCCACTACTTTTGCTAAGTTTGGTAACTTTTTGGACCATTTTTTATCCAGGAAAGCTTTGCTGAGCCTGCAGTCTCTTTTTCAGCAACGTCCTGCTTTACATACATATTATTACAAACACAGCAGCAGACAAGAATACATATATACCTCTCTGGGGACTGCTCCTAATCACTCACTTACACACAAATTCATGCACGTCATACTTTTTCAGAGTAGACCCAGTTTGCAGAATGACTTGACCTACCTGAAGCAACACACAAAGTTTGGGAGATTGTAGTTGTCAGGACTCTAGACTGGTTTCTGTTGGACCAGCAAAAGAGGAAGGTTATGTTAAGTTAAGTCAAGTGTCAAATATCATAATATCAGATCCCTAAATTTCCTCTTGACCTCTCAAAACAAAATAATCTAATTTTTATTTTTATTTTTTGCTAACATAATCTCCTATAAAATACACAGCAGCTGTATGGCGGAGGTAGCACTGGTGCTGGAAAGGAAAAGATTTCTATAGTACAAAGAAAAGTTTAATAGCACATACAGGTGGATGGTTAATCCTTACATACCTTTCATATCCTGACCCTTTATGGTATTTAGTGGGTTATTTTTGACTCAGTATCGCCTTATAATCAGTCCCCACATTGAATTTAACACATGTTTTATTTTCCATCCATATATATCTAATCAGTTATTAAGAAATGGATGATTAATTCTTCATTAATGTTTCAGAGAGCAGAGTGTTTTATTTAGGATTATTAGGACTATTTGTTTATAGATATTCATAATCACTTAAATATAATCTCATGTTATCCAAAGCAGGAGAATCAAACAGCCATAATTATTTCTAGGATTTTTCTTTAAATTGAAGGATGCAACAACATTTTTCAATGGTAGGTTTCAAAGTAACAATTAAAACCATCAATCAACACTGCCTGATAACACAAAGCCTGAAAATAACTATATACATATGATTGCTATACACAGTACTTTATTATTGTGTTTTTGTTGTTCCTCTCTTGTTTCCCTTTTGTGACAGCTGACTGTAGGACTGCGGACTGACCCAGGCAAGATTTGGACCGTTGTGGCTGCTGTGTGGGGAAGTGGTATCACCAATGCATGACACAAGTCACAAGGATCTTTTCTCCATTTTATCAATGTCCTCTTTTAATACTTTCACTCCTGCTCACTGTCTACTTTTTTATCCTGGAATAACTAATTGACCAAATCACTCCTTCCACTCCAACATTTTTTTCATTTGTGTCATTTTCTTATCCTTTTCCAATATGCACTATTGTATTGGAAAAGGATAAGAAAAAGCTTATCACTTACTAAGATGTGCTTTGGGCTCAAGGTGTTTCGCTCATCAGGTTAACTTATTTCCATGGTCCTCTGATCATATGATTGAGGCAGTTTCTATGTGTTGATCCAAATCCAAGTCATATGACCATAGTCCAGACCTCTGATAATATGTCAGTTTGTGTTTTTAGTTTGTTCTGCTGCCCTCAAGTGGCCAAAAAAGTCATGTAGGTTTAATCTAAGTGCAATGCTGTGTGTCTCACTGCACAAGGTGCAGTGCACATACAGTAGCTATAAAGAGCAATATAAAACACTGATAAATAATTAAACCTCTATTGTATGTGTACCACACATGTATTGTATTATGTTGGCAGGCATTAGGGACATTTCCTGCGGTATAAAGGGATTTTGTGGTGTAATTGTGTCTCTGCTAATCTCCTCTGCAACTTCATTATATCCTAAAGTCTGCTGGGGGAAGAGAGGTGAAGCAACCTGAAAGAGATCAAGAGATCAGCCTGGCTTAAGCCATGTGTCATTAGACTTATGGAAACAAGAACTCAATACATAAAGTTTAGACCATAAAACAGAAACATTCTCTTCTGATAAATGAGAGTAATAGATATCAATAGCATCATCATCAATATGGTATGACAATAAAGAATCTTTAACAAAGTTGTCTTATTAAATGATTCAGCAATAACGTATAGAAAAATTCAAACCTTCATCCTGTCTTTGCTCCTCAAATTTAACATTCTGTTGCTGTGACTCTTCTTTCTCAACTGTCTGACTGGATTCTTTTATACTCAGGGGATAACATTAACAAATGCAGGAAGAAAGTGCAAGGAAGTACAGTGTATAAAGATGCCCTGGGCAATCAGGTGGAACAGAAAAGGACAGTGAAATGCAAGTTGTGAGCAAAAGGCTACATGCAGAACCTTTTCTTAAATGGTACACAAGGGTAAATGTCTAAGGCCCTGTTGCACTCCAAAAATGTAAACATTTGGCCCCGAATGAGCAGCATACTGATTCATTTATTTTATGCATTTTTATGTAGACAGTTGACAGAATGCAGTCTTTATCATTTCCTTTAAAACAACCCATATGGATATTGTGTGTTCTGATGCCTATCTACAATAAGAAATTGTGGGTCATCTTTGGAAACCCTTCCAAAAGACATTTACATTTTCTGATCCTCTATGGTTCAGGTTTGGTTATGTTTAGGAAACTAAAGATCATTAGAACTTTGTGGTCACATTTATGGAAAGATTGTGGTCATGTTTAAAAGGAAATAATGTTGACTACTGATACGAGACAAGAGGGTCCAATGCCAAAATCAAACACTTTGTCTGCCCAACCATCCACCCCAACCAGATGGATGGATGGACAGTTTTCTGCTACTTGTTTGTCAGTTTTTACTGATGTAGCTGCCGTACTAATGAACCAGATTATATGCAATTTGTTTCCACATGCCATCATTCTGTTAATGGTCGCAGCAGCTGGTTAAATACACATTATAGGGAAACTGAAGTCCATGAGGATCAGCTTTTCATCCACTTTTATTTAATGTAATTTCATGTCATGTAGTAGTAAACAACTCTCTGCTTCAGTTTGCATAAAGTTGAGCCTTTCTTACTTTGCCCTATAGTGTAGCTGAATCACTGAAGCTCAGCTAGGGGCACTGGACTGCAAAGCACCCGTAACAGATGGATCTACTGCCAGCAGGGACAAAAATCCTTGCTCAGATATCTTACTCTATCTCAGTTCAGTGATGGAGGGATCTGCAGGCCTGTATCACCTTCACTGTCCACTGAGAAAGACTTGAACGTTCATCTTAGGTTTGCAGAAAGTGCCCGCTTTACTCTTTTTGGAGCAATTTCCCATCTGCACAGCTTGAGTTAAGAGTGGTACATTTTGGCAGAGAGTCCTATCAGACACCACTACTACACATTGTTACTGATGGAACCAAGGTGAATTCTTCTGAGATATCACACTATCTGATTGGAAGCTGATCTACAGGTACACAGTCAGTATTCTAATATTATGGCTACATACTGTATACAGGTGAAGCTCTGATAAAGTTAGGAAATTGACATTATATTGGTCAAGAATAAATGTTCATGCTTGAATCCAGATTTATTAGAACCCAGTGTTTGATAAGAAACTGATTGCTGACTGCTCTTTTAAAGCACTTTACATTTTAATCTTTCATTTGCACTCTATGTCCTTTTAATGATTTTAAAGCAAATCATTATTTTATGCTGCAATCTTATATTTAATGCTCTATTCTAGCATTTTATTTCTCTCTTTCTATTTTTTGTACTTTGTTTTTATTATTAGTGTAGGGGGTAGGGGGTGGGGGGTTAATTGTATGTTTTATTGTTTCTCAAATTACATGTTTTTCTGTTTTATGTAAAGCACATTGAGTTGCCATCGTATATGAAATGCGCTATATAAATAAAACTGCCTTGCCTTACCTACCATGATAATGCATTTCTTTGGGGTGGTCCTGACCCTAGGGCTCCTGATACAAACAGTACCCAACTCTTTAAGAGGTGAATTAGTACATTCAAGGTACCTCTTATCAGATAATAGGCTTCAATGAACATGACAACATTGACGATTCAAACATCACAGTGTAATGACAACAATTACACTGCAGAAGTAACATTTGACATTTGCATGTGAGCAGAGTTCTCTGTGAGAAGTAAATTCCCACACTGAAAGTAAATGCCAAGAACACCCACTTCTTTCTTCTGATAACCAGCTCTGAGCCAAACCACTGTGCTGTGAAATGTCAAAAATAAACAGGTATCACCTCAGAAAAATCAGTGGCTTTGTCTTTTCAGAGCAATGGTATCATCCTGTGTGGTTTCCCATTTGCTACAGCAGCCTTATAATGGATGACTATTAATTTGATTTGTAAATAAATGAGCTTGAAATACTATTGGATTCCCTGAATGATTGATCTTGTGAAATGCTCTTGGATTCTGTGAAAGATTGATTTAGCTTGGCCGGCACAATGGAAATAATTGAATTGAAACAAAAGCACACACACATACACAGATGCACACACACTGGGAGGCAGGGAGTGCGATAGTGTAAGATGCTGGTGATTTAAACAGCTCCTGGGGGTGGGAATATTTATTAGCCTCCTGCTAAAATATGCTGACATTCAGCTTACTGTGGGGTGGCAGGTATGGGTGTGATTGTGTGTGCGTGCACATGTGTTTGTTAAGTAATGTAAATGTATGTGTTTGTGTTTACACGCATGGCTGGATGCTTTTTCATGCACCTCTTCAGCAATGCATATGTGTGTGTGTGTGTTTTATTAAAGAGGTCTTGTGTCACTTAGACTGCAGCGTGTCACTCTACTTCACATGTACTTCTCATTTTAGCCACTTGGGGGCACTTAAACACCAGAAACATGAAGCCACACTAACACTCAACATGCAACAACTACCTATGGAGAATCAATCCACATATCCACACTTGTAGGCACATACACACAAAAACACTAGGACACATTTTTCATTGTGTGTGTGTGTGTGTGTGTGTGTGTGTGTGTGAAGCACTGTTAATGTGCAATAAAGCAACCGAGAACAGAGGAAGTGCAGCTGAATGAGAAAAACCAAGAAAGATTAACATCCTCGAGTGAAAGAAATCAGGTTGTTGTGATGTGGTGTGTGTGTGTGTATGCGTATGTGTGTGTGTGTGTCCAGAAGTCACAAGTACCAAACACACATACATATTGCCTGCTGACTGATTTTCCAGGAGAATTCACATGACCTCTGCCTGTCAACTGTCACTCAATATATAGCAGGTGAAGGCTGCATCACCCCCCCCAACACCCCCCCCCCCCCCCCACACACACAATTCTTACCATCTATCTAAAGGTGTAGTGCGTAAGCATTGACTGATCATCATGGCAAACAAAAGTACAAGCTTTGTTTTGGTGCTTGTGTTACAGTGGGAGATAGACTACTTTGTATTACGAGGTAACACTGGCGCATACTGGCTCCCACTTTTCTTTGCTAATAGACAATTGACTGTGAACTCCACTGCTTGTGTGATTAATGTGGCCTTCCTGCATTTTGCTGGAGCTCTTTAATGTTTTTCTGTCTGCATGTTTTGATTGTGCCCTGAGTTGGAATATGGTCTATCGAACTGGTAAAGTGCTTCCTGCCTGTTCTATTGGGATCCCTTTTCTCTGGAGGACAGCACCTGTTTTTTTTTTTCCAGCCTGCTTGGTCAGGTGTGCCACAAAGCCCTGTCTGCCTCCAATGCGCTCTCTATCAGTGTGGATATCACCCAGAGCTGCACTGTCATTGACAGAGCCTAGTGACTGGGGTTTTTCCTTCAGCTGTAGCTAACCTCATGTTTGCTGTAATGATCTCCACTGTATGACCCTGACAGTGACTGTTACCAAAGCTGCCATTCACTGCTTTAATTATGATGCCCTACACTTTCACACAGATATGGAGTTTACGCAGTTTTGGAATTACACCCAACAAGGGGTTGCCAAGAGTTTGATTTTAAGAAACAGACCTCATTATGTCAATAAAGTCTCACGTCATTGTTCGAGGCTCACACCGTGGTTTTCGGAAGCAAATTAAACTTGAGTGTCATCGTTGGAAACATAGCAAGACTACTCTATAACAGGCAAGATGCAAAAGGCAAGACTGTGAACACAAACTGTACGCCACACACCACAGAATCTCCAGCCTATGCCACTTTTGTCTCAAAACCCAGAGAAAACACTGGTATAACATGTTACGATAATCGATGACCAGTCGACTATCAAAATAGTTGTTAGATGCAGCCCTACTACCTGATAATGCCTGATCTTTCTTCAATTGAGTGCATTGCTCTAAAATCTAAACTTCCATACTCCATGATGGTACTTCTCCTCTTCTGCCCTATGAAATCAAACTCATCTTTCCTCAAGATGCACAAACTCCTTACCTCACCCTGCCCCATGTCAACTAATAACATCATTGTTGGTGGTATGAATATATATGTTGACAACCCCTCTTGCCATTTTGCAGTGGAGTTCCTGAATCTTATTGGGTGTCTTGGACAGAAGCAGATTATTGATGTCCCCACTTACAACAGAGTGAGCACACTGGACCTATATATCACTGACTCCGCCCCCATCGATAACCTACAGGTCTATGATCTGGTCTCAATGGATTTGACATTCTGTCATGCTCTACTAAACCTAAGTGTCAAATGCTTTTTTGAAACTGGAAAAGCATTGATCCAACCATCATGACTATGAACCTTCAGCACATCACCTGCCCAGCTTCTGCATCATGGATGAACTAGTGGAACTCTACAATACATCTCTGAACAGTTTCTTTGATCTTCATGACCCTGTAAAGACACGTGAGGGCAGTTTTGCACACTTTGCACCCTGGTTAACTCATGAACTGTAGAAAATAAAAAGCCCATGACTTGGCATCTTTAAAAAACAAAAATAGTGTGTCTGATCCTAGTACAAATCTATGTTTCTTCACAATTGTGGACTCATTTTTAAATGGCATCTTTTTCTTATTGTTCAACCACACTGATTAATATATAGACAGAGTCCTTTGAAAATAATTAAATTCATTCAATGGAGGCTTCACACATAATACTAATATTTTTCTGTGTGTGTGTGTATGTGTATGTGCGCGCATCGTATCTGTACTCAACTGACTGGTGTTTGATAGTGGAGTGAACTCAAGCAGCTGTGCTGAGAGGATATTGCTAGTGCTTAGATGGGATGCAGGGAACCAAACAACCTCAATATACTTTCAGAAAAAGATCAACAACTGCTCCATTCTCATATACCTCACATATATATGTATTTAAAAGTGAACAACACAGTGCGTGTGTAAATGTGTGTTTCAGAGCAAACTAAAATCTAAGTTGACGTGGTCTTATTGATTTGTGTGGAAAAGGCTGCCAAGGGATAAGAGCTGTGATGCTTTTGGCATAAACAAATAAAAAGCCGCTGTCAGCTAGTGGTATGCAATGAGGATTGAGATGTAGAGTAAAGACCAGAGCTTTTAACCAGCCAGCACCTGCACCAAAATCAATACCCTCTCACTGTGATGGGCAAATCCACACACACACACACACACACACACACACACACACACACACACACACACACACATATATATTTTACAGGGGCAGCTCATCCCAGTTCCCCACCTGTCAACAGTAATCCTGAGCTGAATATTGGAGATGCTACCAGTGTGACACAGCCTCCACAGGGACCTGGGATAAGGCACACACATGGGTATATATATTTTTGTATTATGTTTTTATGAGAACCAAATGTCCCCACAAAGATACTGTAGAAATTCAAATTCCATAATGAATACTATTTAATTTAATTTATGTGTATTTTACCATTTTTAACCGTAGTAATGTGTTGGGTTAGATGAAAAGAGAGTCCACTCCTCAGTAACATCTCTGACAAGCACATTTCTCCATATGAGGCCAGTACCATGTGATAAAACCAGTGGTAGAACTGAAAACTAAAGACTAATATGATATCACACTGCACATTCAAAATAACATGATTTCTCTTTACCTGATGAAAAAAAGAAAAAAAATGTTGCGAGACCTTGCGGAGCAGAAATCATCTACAGCGTTTTTGGCACCTGAACAAGCACTGTGTACTTATGTTCTCCACGCTGAATACAGTACACTGTTATGAGCCCTGTGCGAATTGGCTGATCGAACTATGTATAGGTTGAGAAATACTGGAATATTCCTTTAATCAAGTCTTATTCCCTTTCTGTGTGTTCTGGCTTGACACTAAATCAAATTTTGCCTTGCTTCATTTGTGCACCTTTAATGTTTCCATTGTACAAATATTAGCTGTAGCTAACTAGCAATGTTACTACTGGCACTACATTAAAGGTACTTTATTTGTCACGCATACAGTTGTACAGTGAGAGTCAGTCTGTGAATTTAACCCATCCTACGAGGAACAGTGGGCAGCCACTGTGCACTGAGCAGGGGACAGAGTCAAGATATATGTCAGGACAATTAACCTAACACACATGTTTTTGACAATGGGAGGAAACTGGAGCACCCAAAAGAAACCAATGCAAGCATGGCGAGAACATGCAGACTCCACCACATAGAAAGACCCAAGTTGGGTGTTGAACCCAAGACCCTCTTGCTGTGAGGCTCCAGTGCTAACCACTGAGCCACTATGCCCAGTTTCACATAATTGAACATTTTTATAATGTTTAGGCAACTTACAGCACTTAGTTAAGGTTCGGGAAAGATCAAAAATAGAAAAGGTTAACATTGATTTAAGTCATATTTGAGGATTTGTGCATTCAGTCCGAACACATCCATTACAAACAGGGGGTAACCTTGTACAGCCAACCCTGTCTCGTACTACTATTGTACAGATTTGGTAGTCGTGGGTTCTGGCAAGACTGCTTCCCAAAGTTTACCTTCATTTGCATTAACTTGTAAACTTGCAGAGTTAAACATACTCTTGTCTTGGTGTGCAACCAAAAGTAAATGCATAAGTCTCCTTTAAACCACTTTGGTTAACAAATATAGCAAGAGTACCATAAATGATCAAAGAAAAGAGTAGTCTGTTGGGCTTGAAGGATTTCACTGACAAACATAGCTGAGAAATCTAATATTCCCAATACTGTCTTATATTCAACTTTAAATCACTATTGTGAGAGTACAACATTAAAATCCATGTTTGTATGGCATCACCTTTGTATCTAATGGCAATACTCTTGTACATTTCCATGAAGTCAGTATACAAAATAATCATGTTTAAATACCACAGTATAATGCATTTATTTCATTGTTCAGCTATGAGAAAAATAGTATGATAAACATGGGGGTTTGCTGTAAGTCTGTTCAGAATCAAAGAGCAAGGACTTGATAGGTACACCCAGTGTTCACCAGCTAGTCTTTCTAGCAGTTATAAGGCACATTTGATTGAAAGCAACAAGCTGCCCTCTGAGGGTTGTCAAAAGGCTCTCAGAGAATAGAAGCAATCACTGCTTACCTGTAGCTGAAGAAGACAAGCTAGTTTGAAGATAAGTGGTCACGCCAACAAAGACAATCACAACATTTCATCACAAATAGACTTGTGAAGGTGCTGAACATCACAAACAGTAGGTGGTTTTCTAAAGGTCTCCTAAACGTTATAATGAAACATACAGTGCAGATGAATATTAATAACCTGCTGTATTGGAAAAACAATTCATTCTTGTCTAACGAAGCTGAACCACTTTGAAAATTTCAGAGCTTCCCAATTAAGAGAATAACCTTGAATGCTTCTTAGCTGATCACAACCAATGTTATTATTCTTATCAAATGACAACAAGTGACCACGTCTGCTATGTGTTAATAGTTTCTTAAGGCAGGGCTGCTATAAATATGGAGTTCTCACTCAGCCAATTTATGCAATTTAGATCCATTTGCAAACGTTAAGGTTGATTATCGTACTAAAGACTCCCACAGACAACAAGCTGTTTGTGAATTCCCCTCTATTACAGAACAAATCCCACAACACCCACTTTGCTCTTTTTCATATTTCACTGTTTCATGACTCAATGGATTACAATAATTAGAAATTGAATATGAAACCTTCATGTATTGTATGATTCATACAACAGGCTAAATGGAAGTCACAGTGTTATAAATATGTGACAAGTGATTTTGGGTCAATTGAAATTGGTTCATCAATTTCCTGCTAAAAACTACATCATGAAGGCAAATAAACATTCAAAACACATCTGAAATGTGTACTGAACTGTAACAATCAGGGTAAGGATACAATAATATTTCCAGTGCATAAAAAAATGTAAAGAATATGGTATAGCTGTAAGTGTGCCTGGAGCAGGCCATCCTCAAAGGATCTACATGGTTCCGGTGTGTAAAACATGTCAGACACTATACATACAGCATCTGTATAGCTACCTGATTTACCATTGGACGTTTATGACGGATGAAAAATATGTATGTCATCTTAACAAATGTTTGTCAGAGAGTACATGAGAAAAACTGAAACAAAGTGGAAGAAGGTTTTATTGTCTTCTGAGACCAAGCTTAAGTTTTTAGTTCATCAACTAAACTCTATATTATGTGTATTTAAAATCTGCATCATCATAATAAATACACAGTTTGAACCAGGAATTACTGTAATGTCACACATACAGTGGAGATCATGTTTTCAAGAACAGTTTGGGGATTTCGGTATGGTGGACAAAATTGCAGGTCATTTGATTCACATTGCCGTGCAAAGCTTCTGCAGCCCACTTCCACAGGTTCACAGTGGGCCGTCCACCCCTGCCTCTGACGCTCTGCTAATAGTGATTTATTGCGTATTTGGCATCTGCAGCAGCAGTATACTAACTAACCAGTATACTGATGGCCAGAGCTACAAACTAACTCTTTCCAACACCATCTCTGCCTAAATCTGCCTCGTTAGCAAACCAGTTAACTAGTGCTAAGATGCTGTAGCGCATAAAGTATCAAAGTATAATTAACTGTAACTGATAGTCTCAATCCAGGAATAAACAACAAGGTAGAGTTACAATGCTTACATTTTACACATACAAAGTTAGTGGCGATACAGCAGGTACTTTTACAGAATCATTGCAGAGAAAAAAAACATGAGACAGTGTACGACTATCTGTGTGAGGCGGGGGAAGCGAAAAGGAGTGGGGGCTTGGTAAAAGAGAGAAAGTGCAGGAAGAGGACTCCATTGAATGGCAAAAGAGAAAAAACAGCAAGAGAAAGACAGACAAGTAGAGCTAAACCCCAGGGATCAAGTTGGAGGTATATAGACAACAAATGACAGTATGTCGGATGGGGGAGACTGAAAGAGTGGAAAAAGAAAAGAATAACATGAAGTTTAGCTTCGAGGAGACACCAGGGAGTTTTATTATTGCATCCCTTCACCTCCCCCAGCACCTCCCCTTGCTACACTGGGCTATTTTCTCGCAATCCTGATCTGTCACTGCACTGCACCTTCCAGGACCTCCTGCAATTAAACACACAGAGAGAAACAGACCGAAAGAGAGACAAATGCTGATATCAAATCCATCTCTGCCTCTGGAGGGTATTGTGTGTATGTGTGCCATGAAGGATGATGAGGAATGGCTAGCCTGATGCTATTAGCATTGACAGGCTTTCCGTAATGTAAACGCCAATACAACATTTGTCTCCGTCTGATGCATTTGTTCCTCACCAGTGACTCCCCCTCAGTGTGAAGGTAGCCCACCATTCTTCCAAGTGGCCATTGATGGACATAGATTAGTTGTCACAGTTGGAGGAAACAGACAGGAAAACTCGATTGGAACACCAATGACACCAACCGTCAATGGAATCGATGGAAAGCTGAAGTCAGTTGTGGCGATACACAAGAGTGAAAAGAAACTTTGTTGGGCTTCAAAGACCTTTATATCTTCATTACAAAGATCGACGTTGGTGATCAATTACAAAAATGGAGGGAAAAGAGCCTGAATGTTGCTGTAATGACACTAAATCTTCAGAGTGACCAAAGCAGGTTATCACTTCAGCTGCCTTCAGGTGTTACTGTTGTTCAGTAGGATTGGTGGTGCCAATGCAGTAGTGTACCCATTTTTCGTTTGGTGGAGCAAAACCTGGCTTTTACATTACCCACAATGTAAGTCAATCACAGAAAGTTCAGTCATGTAATTCATCCAGATTATCTGTGTTCACACTTCTGAATCTGTACAGTTCATGGATGTATTAAGGTAAGGTAAGTTAAGGTAAAATTTTAATGTCCCCATAGGGCAATTTGTTTTACAGCCAGTAGTGAATGAATGAAAACACAAACAATGACAACACTAAAACAGCATACATGTACAGCATACATCCCACAGAACACCCAACAACATTCAAAACAGAGCAACTTGACCTGGCAATCAGTGCCCATTAAGAGCAGCTATAGCAGATGGAACAAAGGAATATCTATACCTGTTGGTGCAGCATTTGGGAAGGCTAAACCTTCGCCCTGAGGGAAGCAGCTGAAACTTAGCATGTAAAGGGTGCAGAGTGTCAGACAAAATGAGCTGAGCCTTAAACATGAGCTTCTCCTCATGTAGCTGTTGAAAATTTATTAGGCTAACACCAGTACAACACAGTCTGACCACCTTTTACAATTTCTTATTATTTTTAAGACTAAGATGGCCAAACCAGCAAATTACAAAGCAGAAAAAAATTTTTCATTAAAGTCTTGGCTACATTAAACTTTGCAACTTCCTTAAACGTCAACATTTTTGGGCCGATAGGTCAGAGGTCACTAATAGGTGGACAGCGGTCCCGATCCGGACCCAGACGCTGTCCTATCTGGACCCGGATTTGTAATCGATGAAGTATTGAGGACTGTTACATTTTGTCTGAGTGTTTCTATTTTAACAGGTGCAGCTTCTCCAGCCATTACGGTAAAAGTGGAGCGGCCCTCAGAAACTCACAGACCAGTGTGCATAACCAATCTTCTCACATGACGCTAATCAGCCAATCAAATCTGTGCATTCAGACATGTGGTGACACTCGACTGTCAGTGAGATACACACGGAGAAAAGAGGAGAGACGTTTTGTTATAAAGTTATTAGATGTGAAATTAGGTTCCTTGCTCACTTGCAGCTCTTTTAGATTTTCTAAATATTATTGTACCAAATTGATTCAATTCTGTTAATAGAAGTCAACTTTAGTAAAATGTATTTTCTGTGGCTTTTTTTAACCACAAAGACTTTTTGGGCCAGTGTGCATCCTGTGATGGATCTGGACGTTGGCTACTATGTCAAATTAGCTTTGCATTTTGGGTAATGTAGTCACCAGTTTTGACAAGGAGGACGGATAAAATGGAATAAAAAAAAAGACTATGTTTGGTTCAGTTGCATTGATTTTGATACTTGTCATAAACTGTAGAGTGTGAGTCTGACTCTGTTAAAGGACTGCAATGCTTAATCAGTGGTGATAAGTGGAAACCCATTTCTTTTACATCCACCTATCAAAATGCATAAAAATCATATTTCTATTCTATCTGATGACATTCACTTTTTGCAGCATTGATGGTTTAACGTGAAAACATTTTGCTTTTTCTCACTTTAGCACATGTCACTCAAGATGTGACAGAGGAGATAGCAGCGGAGGAAGTTAACAGTTGGGCTATGTAGGCTTAGTAATTATTTATGTATACAAATGTGGCTGTCTGTTTGTGTGAAGCAGCCAGCTCTGACATGGGAGTAAATGGATGTGCCGTGAGCTATAATAGATGGCTATAAGAGGAAGAGGGCCATGCATGTGAATCAAGCGTTTGGGCTTTCTCACTGGCAGACACAGAGAGACTATATGGAAGCCACTCTCTGCTCTGCCTGACAGTCAATCTGCTCGGGATGTTTTATTCATGCCTCGTCCTTCCCTCTATCTAACTCACTAGCAAACACTCTCCTTTTCATTCCTACTTTCTCACTCTTAAGCTATCTCATATCTACATTTCTCTGTGGAAAGTCTGGTTCAACTGATAGGGAGTTTTGCAGGTTTATACTGACAGTTTTAGGCTCCTGATATAGCTTATACTGTATTTTGTGGCAATATTGTGGGTCTTACATTCTAAAATCTGTCCCCTCATTGCACTTGAGGAGTCACATACCAACAAGATGTAACTTTTCCTACCTGTTTATGCATGAAAACACAAGCAGGGTGATATATATTAATACATTCTGACCCTGGTCTCAACATCCATAGACATTTGGAAGTAGTTTCAACATGATGTCTCACAGTGAGCTTCTCATGAACATCCATAGGTAATCAGGAGTGGTCTTAGTGAGCCTATTATGGCTCTTCTAAAGGCCTTTATTATTATGGATGGAACTTAACACATGATCTGCCTTGACAAACCTTACACCTTCAACCATTGCTCTACTTCAGGGCTGTTCCCACTGCAGGAACTTCGGGGTAATGTTACAGGGCCGTGTACGTTGGTGTGTGTCTCCATAGCAGGAACCAGCCCTGAAGACGATCTCCTGGAACTTTTACAGGGGCAAAACAAGTCCCTGCCTCGGGGTATGTACTCTGTGTGGCCCCTTAAAATTCCTGGGTGGGGCTTGAGGTTGACTCTGTGCTGATTGGGTATACTTAAAGCGGGATGTGACGTCAACAGTACGCGCCAACATATGCCTCATTTTTAAAACCCAGCAGAAGAACGTGACAATTGAAACTGTTGCAGAATGATTACATCACCTCCAGAGTCCATAGGCTCCTATCAAGAACCTACTCTGCAATGGAGACACAAAGGCTGAGAGGACAGAGTGAGAGGACGTTCCTGTAAAGTTCCCGCATCCTAAATTTTACCCAGAACTTCCTTAATAGAAACTTTAGTGTGCCATTTTCACCATGTCCCACTGAGTTTATGCACAGCTGTTGAAAACTTTGATTAATTACATGCTGACTGACAATCTTTTAGACTCTTGTAAGTAGCCATATGTGCTAATCATATACTGTATGCATAAAAATGGTGCTTGCACACACCCTGATGGCGCCAACATGAGGACAGCTAGACTATAAAACTGAAAAAACAAAAAAGCAGGCCCTTCTTCTGAGTCCACAAACCATTCAGACTACCCCACAATTACCAACCAACCATTTAAAGCCAGTATTACAACATTACTGATTAAAGCAGTCATCTCTTTAGTGCAAGCTGTTCCCAGACATGTGGTCAGTGCACATGGTGTCACATACAGTACATTTCTACATGTATTTCTGCATTGAAGCTGCTGTTAGCTGATGTGATGTGTGGGACAATGAGAACTCCACTGCTCTACTGATAAGAGACTGAGCCACTGCTCCAGCAGTGCAGCTCAACACTGCATGTGTATTCTGGAGGTCTGACAAATGTGTTCACTGCATCCTTATACAATGTTTGCTAAAGTATTTTCTGCATGTGTCCTGCGCATTCTCCTGTGTACGCACGACAAAACGGGGATCGACTCATAAAAAATGCTTTCTTTTGGACCAAAACACCACAGTACCACCACGGTACCTTTAATGTCTCTCTCTTTCTCTTTAGGTGTTTGGATTCAACTGATAGCTGGTTGTCCATCACCACAAACAGTGCTGCACACTCTGAATGATGAATAATGTGTCACATGTTTTTTAACTGGAGGGTGTGTGAGCGACATTCAGGAAGATGAATGTTCATACAGTGGACAGAACTGACAAACAAAACATTGCAATTTGTTCTAAATCTTATAATGCAGAACATGAAAATGACATGAAACATATTTTACCTCCCTTCTGATAAAGACATAAATAATAACATGACAGACATGTCAATGGATAAATTACATTAAAGAGCGCAAGTTCTAGCGTCTTGCTTTTTACTGAAAGAGGGTCTTCTGTGATGAAGTGTTTCATTTCTGTAGAGTTGAGAGTAATAAATAATAAATAATACAAATCAAAGCAGCAGAGGACAAGATATGCTGTCTCTTAATGGGGTACACATCAAAAACACATTATTTGGTAAAACAAATTATGATGATCACTAAAGTATAAAAAATGACACTTCAGACCAATTCAATCAAACAGACATCTTTAACATTAAACCTGTGACTTTCATGATGTAACACGTTAAAATGTCTTCCAAGAACAATTATCCTGCAAGTAAGCACCACATTAACATTTCCTACAGGGTCATAGCAGCAACGATGTGGATAACACAGCTGTCCAATAGCATGTTAGTTTAAATTATTCCCTAACATCCAAATTCTGCTGAATACTTTTAGATGACTGTAATTACCATGTGGTTACTTTTCTGTGCTTTGCTTTTTGCTCTTGAGCTGTTCTTGACTAAACTCTCTAAACTCTAAACTAGACAGTTTATTATAGTTGTAGCTTGTAATTGAAGTTTGTTGTGCACACGTGGCTACGCTGCTGTATACTGACAGCAACTGAACTCCTGCTCTGCTTCAGCAGGGCTAGTGTGTGTTTCATTAGCCTGAACTACTAAATGTAATAATTCATAGTGTTTTTTTTGGGTGGGTGTGTGTGTGTGTGTGTGTGTGTGTGTGTGTGTGTTCTGTAGAATATATGATTTTGGTATTGTTTGGATGTTTGACAGGATTTGAATAATAGTTCATGATTTGATAAATATATTCTTTATAGTGTTATGCAATTTAATGACCTTACTATGTAAATCTCAGAAACATTGCACATCTATATAGCTCAGATTAATTTATTGTTATCTGTATGAGGGTTTATTCTGTATGTAAATCTCAGGAGCTTCTGCATATTGCACATTTATATATTGCAGATTTATTTATACAAAGATCCAGTTCACTGTATATAGTATATATTATACTATATTATTTGATCATGTTTTTTCACGTGTCATGTATTTTTTTCCACTGTCCTGCTGTGTCAATTCATATAATAATACATCTTATCTTATCTTACATTTGGAACTATTTCCTACTATTTAGTTTGTCTGTAGTGTTTACATTAGTTTAGAATGAGCAGAGTGATACGCCGCACGGTGAAGTCATGTATCAAGTTTGCTGTAATTGTTATGGCGGTGCCACTACGGTACCACTTGTCTTTTTTCGGGACATTAAAAAGTACACAAGTATCTCTGAACAAGCTGTTAGAATTAACAGCTAGAATTAATTAAGGTGAAGCTGACACACACCCACCAATCAACGACAATTATTCCCATGAGTCTCAGAGACAGGTGCCTTATCAAAATATAGTTGGGGAAATGCAGTTTTGAATGTTAAATATATATCTATTTTATAGAGATGTGTGTGGAAGATTCTACACTTTGCACATTGTTTAATTTCCATCATGCACAACTCGATGAAATGGTTCACTTATTGAATCCACCAGGCTGTTGTTCTGACTCACATGAATGCACTGAGGACAGTTGTAATTACTGATCTGATGTCAGTTCATTTAAGCTCTTTGGGCATTACAAGAGGCAAAGCTGTGCTGTGAAGGCGAGATACTTTGGCGATGGATGCTCCGATACTAAACCTGCCCAGATTACTACACAGAGAATATTGAGCCAGTAATCAGAGCTGAAGGTAGCAGGAATTGTAAAGTTCGTAGCCCCATCATTCTCAGCTGACCCCTGGCTTACCTCTTGCACACACGCAGACATGCATGAATCATGAGGGGAAACACACACACACACACACACACACACACACACACACACACACACACACACACACACACAAACACACACATTGGCACAGAAACACTGTTGCACAAAGAACAAAGTCAAACACATGAACAGATGAATGCAGGCAATATTCGACTGCAGAAGAGAGAGAAAGAAGAGAGGAGAGAAAACAATATTTTTTTAGAAAGTGTGTAACACATTCCACACACACACACACACACACACATAACTACAGGATCAGGTTAGGCTGGCTGAGCCGCTGTGTTAAAGTCAGCTGGGGTGATATAGCAGTATCTACGTCCCCATAGGGCAGCGTGCCCTCCTGCTGCTACTGATGATAAGAGAGACCGACCTGTAGATTGCACTCACCCTGCTCACACACAAACACCTCAGCAGGAGACAGTGTGTGTTTCTGGCTGGGAGATACTGGCAGGTAGGATGAGATACCTTGGGATGTAAAAGCCAGAGAGGGTGCAAAGAGAAAGATCAGCTTTTTCACTTAAAATCTACACAGTTATTTCAGAGGATTAGGAGATATATTCATTCTGTTTTGCTAAAAAAGAAGAAGAGCCATTTACCCAAATAAATATAATTTGTGACAAAGTATATGAAGCTGTTATACAGACATACTGTAACTGGATGATTACTTCCAATGCCAGAGTTTATTCCATGAGATATATTTTAAAATGATTAACAAAAAGGTTATAAGATCCAGGCATGCTGCTGAGTTCATGCTGCTGACAGTGAAATGAGTAGATCAATGTCAACCATGTGTCTGTGATTTAAGGGAACTAATTAGCCTAGCTTAGCATAAAGACTGGAAGCAGGGGGAAACAGCTAGCCTGGCTCAGTCCAATGTTCAAACATATATCCACCAACAGCTCAATGTATGGAAGGTGGAAGGATAAACTGATCATCAGAGTTAACAGGAATGAACTCCAGCTGTAGTTTTATTGAGGCAGACATTATTGTGGTGCATGTCATGCTTTCAGTGCTCAAAGACTTACTTCTAACACAAATTAGTGACACGTTCCTATAATATTAGGAGGTGTGAAAATAATGGGTGATAAAAATTGACTAATCATTCACAGTTGTGGGTTAAATACTGTTTGTTTCCTGAAAATGGCAGTTCTGGGTTGAGTCAAATTTATAAAATTACAAAAAGCACTTGAATGAGAAAAAGACTGTGAACATAAAAAAGGAAAAAGATAGTAAGGAGGATTTAAAGCATTTTTTTATGGGGAAAAATGAGGAAGTGGCCGACCTACTTGGCACAGCCAGGGTGGGCGAAGAAGAGAAAACAGATTTTTGAAAAGAGCTGGTTCAAGAAAAGACAGCAAAGGGAATTATGGCATACAAGCCATAATTCATTCTGGCCCTCTCACACACATACATTCTTCTTACACATACTTATATTTTCATTATCACACACATATGTACATTCTCCTTTCACATACACATATACACTTCTCACATAACTTTACACTTAACCGTGTCCTGAACCCCTGAAGTTCACGCATTGTCAAGGCAATGGACGTAACCACTGGCCAGCTGACCAACATGGTGGAGTCTGAAGCGTTTATTGATCAGTCAGATCCACTATTGATGCTTTCTAAACACATCTGTGGTTCAAAATTTGACACTTTTTATGAGGGGATTCTTAGACTGGGTCAAAACTGACCCAGAACATACTGCGAGTGTGTAGAATATAAACAGGATCTCACTGAGACCACGGGCCACTGTAGTTACTAAATTCAACGTCCACTGGTCACAGTAGTCACATATGACAGTGGCCAAATCTCTTCTATTGGTGTGCTTTGTATTAGAAGTTGGTATTGGACATTAATAACATTGCAAGTTTTATAGAATTGGCCATTATAAATGTTTTGTCTGTTGACAGGATATTTATCAGATCCTGCCTCATTTAATGCTGCAGTGGTTCAGTATCAGGTAAACAGAATCTGTTCAGTTGGGCACACAACTGGAACTCTTACAGCTATAAAGTTAGGGAAAAATGGAATTTGATTTAGAAGATGTTTCTTAGATGAATATGATCAGCATTTACAGATGTTCGATGTGCTCCATAATCCGCCTTCATGAGCAATCCATTAGACCCATATATCTGATATTTTGCTTGAGAAGCCATTGTGAGTGTAATTATTCAAAAAAGAAAAAATCTGAATAGAAGTGAAGAAGGGAGCAGACATTGACTGATCCCTTTTAGCCCAGCAGCACCAAAGCAGCTGCCAAATGACTAAAGTTAGACAAGGAGAAGGAGGCCTGCATGAAGAGGTTGACAGGCGTATCATTCAAGCATTGAGTCCCCCATATACACTATGCTGTAAAAATAAAAACAGTTTAAGGAACTCAAGACAACCCTTTTCAATGAATGAAAGATGAACAACTCAGCATTTCACGTTTTTAATAAAACAAGACAATACTAACACAGAATTGAAGATACAAGGTTAGTTGACAGATTCTGTTAATTAACAGTTAACATTTCTTCTTTGGAGGTCTAACTGAAATCACAATAAGTCAAAAATTGCTATTTATGCTGCTATAGGCCTAGACTGCCGTAGGCCTTCCCCTGATGCACTGAGCTCCTCTCTTGGCCTACTCTCCCAAGCTATACGCATTCATTGTAACATGAATGTGTGTTACTAACTCAGCATCTTCCCTGAAATGTTGTGCTTTCTCATCAACCAGGTGTCCGTGGAGCTGTCGCTTCCAACCACCCGCTGTCTCTGAAGTCCTGCATGACACCTGTGGCTGCTATTATTGTTATTAGTCATATTTTTATTATTGTTATTGTAATGGTTGCTAGGCTTCTCTGTCTCTTTTACTTCTCCCTTTCTTTTTTTCTCTCTTGGCCCAACCGGTCAAAGCAGATGGCCTTCCATCTAGAGCCAGTTTTTGTTCAAGGTTTCCTCCCATGAAAGGGAAGTTGTTGGCTGTCCAAATGCTCAGAGGTGGAAAAAGTACTAAAATATTGTACTCAAGTAAAAGTACCAATACATTGATAAAATATTACTCAAGTACAAGTGCAATTACCCATCTGAAAAATTACTCAAGTAAAAGTAATAAGTAGTTCGTTTAAAATGTACTTTAAGTAAAAGTTACTTAGTTACATTTACATTTTTTTTAAAAAAAAAAACACTAAAACGAGGCAGGGAGAATCTCCCCCATGTAGTGAAAATAGGACAAGGGGTCATGAATGCAAAACTATTTTCTTTTTAATTAAAGCAAAACCTATACAAATGTATAAACATCTATACAAATGTATACACATGTAATAACATAACATGTCACACATGACATTTAAGACCCTAAGAAAGGTATAATGTGCCATTTTAGTTCAGACCATCCCATAAAACATTTTCAAACCATCAATTGCAAGTGAAAGTGCCATAAATTGTTGGTTCTGAAGGCCATCCTTTTCTTCACAAACATAAACAACACTTATTAAACAAATTAAGTGTTCACTCCATAAATGACCAAACTAATAACTTTCCCATTTAGTGAAAATAGGACAAGGGGTCATACTGCAAATCCAAAACTATTTAGTTTTTACTTAAATAAAAATCTATGCAAATGTATACAAAATCTATACAAATGCAATAACAAAATAAAACATGTCACATATGACATGTAAGATGCAAATCAAGGCTAAATCACGTGTTTTGACTCCATGATCAAAATATAAATAAAATCTCAGCGTCAGGGACAATTCAGAAAAAAGCAAAATAGCGCAATACTCTGATGGCAGCCTGGGCGCTTAACGTCTAATGATAAAACACGTCAAGTAAACTTCTAACTTGTAAAATGAACTCAATAGCAGCTGCTAAAAAAAAAGAAAAAGTCCCTGTCCCATGGTATGTCTACATGAAAGTTGTTTGTATGTCCACCTTAAAGAAGAAGAAGTCTGGTGAGTTTTCATATAGATCTCCATTTGTCAAGGCCACAGAGTACTGTTGGTACGGAAAAATAAACCCTGAAAACAATCAGTTTCTCAGTTGCTACAGCCAACAGCTAACACAGCCAGGCAGCTACAGAGCTACACTCTGGGGGCATGTTCCTGAGCCTCCATCATGTCCATACCTCCTTCAAGAGGATTAGTCTACAAACTTCTGGTTAAGTTTGAGCAGCAGTTGATTTTCAAAGTTTGTTGCGCTCATCCTTGCCCGCTTTTCAGTAAAGAGTAATCCAGCACAACTGAAAAGTCGCTCACAGGCAGCTGAGGCAGGTAGGCCCGTGTTGAGTTTCAAAGAGAGTTTTTTTATATTTGAAAAGGAGTTGAGCAGATCCATATTGTCTGAGGCGCAGGCTAGGTACCCTTCCAACTGCCCTGTACCTTCTGACCTTCTGGACTTCAACGAGGAGCAGAAATCCTCTTCATCTGATGAATGCTGTCCAATTTGCTCCACCTCAGCCACTGCCATCTGGTCAAGGTGTTGTCTGACATAGACCAGACCTTATGATTGACAAACAACAATATTTAAGACAATTAAGCTTTGATTAATCTACCAAGAGTGCATCATAATGCAAAGATTGCCACAAATAACAAAATAATTATAATTTGAGATGTGAGACTAACAGTATAGCACTTATCACATTGTATTGAATAAAAAAAAAGTGGATACAACTGTGATATACAATTAAATCACAGTATGACATTATATTATGATATCATACCTGTTTCAATGATATCAGGCCTCTCTGTCCAGGTGGTTTTGAACTTTGGTAGAAGTATTGCTGCAGCGATCAGTTCAGGGTCCTCCATCATCTCACCAAAACGCTTCTGGACACCATCCTGAATGGCTTTGATGAGTGGTAGACACAACTTGGAGGATGTCTCCTGCCTTCCGAGTTTTCATTGCAGCTGAAAGATTACTGGAAGAAGCCACCCTAAGTGTGTGTTGGTCTCCGACTGAAGAATGTTCAAGGCCTTTACCAAAGGTTTCATCACTAAGCAGTACTCAGTCAGGAAAGCAATTTCTGCTTGACTCAACCTAACAGAACATAACAGATCAAAATACAATTGTTAGCAAATCAAGCAGGAAAAGTTTGAAATGTGCAGCCAAATATGGAAATAATTGAACAATTCCATAAAACTGGATAATGTGGAAATATACAAGGTAGCGTCATTCACAAACATTCCTGATTGCCTCCTCCCCTTTCTCTTGTACGATCCGTATGATTCTCTCCACTGCCATGAACGTTGAATTCCACCTTGTTTGATTTGGCCGAATAAGCTGGAGCTGGCAATTCTCTTCCACAACTTCTGCTGCCATGTATGAACGACCCGTCTTGTTCCACATGGCTTGGCATTTCCCAAAGGCTGCACGTGATAGTCTCTTGTATGTATCATTCTTCTTTTCTGCCATGTCAGCATCTGTTGTGGCAACTAAGTTTAACAAGTGGCATGCACACCTTTGGTGTGTGGGAAGCTGGTACTCTAAGCCATTATCCTTCTCCAGGATGCTGCAGGTGTCCAGATAGTTGACGTGGGCCTCCTCAGAAGAATCTTTGTCGGACTCGGACTCAGACTCAGACTCAGACTCTGCATCCTCAGACTGGCTCTGCTCGCCAAACACACTGAAAGCTTTGATGAAGTTTGAGCCACTATCTGTGGTGGTTCTTACCACTTTCCCCCTTATTCTATATTGGCAGTGTATGTCATCAAGTGCACCTGCAACGACATCAAAAGTGTGGGACCCTTTTAGTCTCTTGCACGCAAGTGCAGCGGATCTCCTCTCTAAGGTTCCCTCATCTATCCAATGAGCTGTAACCCCAATGAAACTTTGCTGGTGCGCAGTCCAACAATCTGTGGTTGTGGCAACACAGCTGACTTCACTAAGTCGCAGTATCACATTCTTCCTCATTTGAATGGCAGATGCCTCTATTCTAGTCCGGACTGTGGGTCTGGAAATGACCTTGATGTGGGGATTGAGTGCCACTACTAGCTCTTTAAAAGCAGGTTGTTCAACAAAAGAAAATGCATGAAGACCCTCACAAATTAAGTTAATGATGAGCTTGTCGATCTTTCCCTGTGACACCCGGCAGTTGCCTCCCACTGACATCGAATCTGATATTTTTGCCTGCTTACTTGGGTTTGGTGCTTGTGGATTTGGGGTTTGATGGCCCCTCTTTGCATGACTGAAAGCGGTCAGCTTAGATGGATGTTTCCTCTGTGAAGAAAGAAAATGCTTTCATCAGTACATCAATCAATGTGGTGTTCATTAATCACACTGAAATTAGAACATTGATAGATAAAAGGTTTCCTATTTCTATATTCATCATATTTTGTCTTTTACATTTCACAAAGAAAAAAAATCTAAGATTCCTGAACAAATGAAGTTACCATTAAAACAGTTTAAGATGCATATTAGTAGACATTAATATGTAGTCTGAGATATTTTGTATGTCTACTCTCATACTGCAGCCTTAGTGCCATCTGACAGACACTGCTCTGGGGAAGCAACAACAAGAAAAACTTCTCTGGATCTATCCCTGTACTACACAGGAGGAAACACAATGCAGCACTCAACAGCACTCAAGGAATCCTCCATAGAAATGTATGGGGTTAATTTGTAACACAAGTATGGCAGTTGTCTACACATATCCCTTCCACAGTCAAAAGTCGACAAGTGAATACATCAGTCAATCATGTGTTCTCGCCGCTGAAGCGAAGTTGGTGTGTGTTTGTGCACGCGCAGTTGTGGCCGACGTGCGTTGCATTTTGGAGGGACTTGCCTAAAAGGACTACAATCTGCTCTTGGAAACTGAAAGTCCCATGTTACCTAGAATGCTAACCTACAAAGATGAATGTCACAGCAAGCAAAGTGCCTCATGCTACAATCCTCGCCAAAAAAACTGAGCACTCCCCTTAGAATTCACACTGCTGATATATGATGTGACTAAACTCAAAGGCTCGCTTACATTCTTTGAATTAATTTAGCTAACGTTAGCGTACTACATAGCCTACATTGTCCTATGAGTTGCTAGTGCTAGACGAAAATTAGCAATGCCACGAAACCATAGATAGTAAAAGAAAGCACGAAACATGAGGCCAATTCCCTAATTATTAGTGAAATTTGCTAGTCATGAAAAAACTTTGTGTAGGCTACTTACCAAAACATGCTTCCGCAGATTGGATGTCGAGTTATTAAACGCTGCCAGTTGAGTCACCTTTGGAAGGCACATTTGGCACTGCATAACAAAACTATTGCCCCGTTTGGATGTAAAAGTAAAACATTCGTTCAAATGTGGCCAAGGGTTTTCGTCGGCAGCTTGAATTTCGACTGAAACACTCTCTGGGCCATCTTCGCTCGCCTGATCCACGTCCTCCATCTTCTCAATCTCCACCGGAAAGACTTGGCGCCCGATGCTGATCATTTAAGTGCTTTCAACGTCAACGTCAACATCAAAAAAAAGTTTTTTTTACTCAGTAACGGATGGGATTTGTAATGTAGCGAAATACAATACTTCACTCAAAACGTAATCAAGTAAATTTTAAATTACCAATTTTAAAAACTACTTAAAAAATACAAAATACACAAAATAACTACTCAATACAGTAACGTGAGTAAATGTATTTCACTACTTTCCACCTCTGCAAATGCTTGATCATGGGGGAATGTTGTGTCTCTGAAAGTTAAAGAGTACAGTCCTGTGCTATATGAGAAGTGCCCTGAAACAACTTCTGTTGTGATTTGGCACTACATAAATAAAATTGACTGCACTTGACTTACAGGAACAAGGGAAGTGTAAAATCCTGTCCCGTTTCCTACCTACTTCCTACTTTTTTAACCTGTACTCTTTAACCTCCTAAGATCCCAGCTTTTGTTTGGTATGCATTTTTAATTTCTCCTAGATATTTGGGATAAGCAGGCCCTGATAAGTACGAAAATTAAGCATCATGTTTGAACAGGAAGTAGTTTTTGAAAAAAATGATGTGCTCACCATTGTATTCACTGAACGATAATGAAGTCCCATCAGGAAGTCCTTCAATGAGTATTTCCTGATTAGCAGTGTCGCAGCCTGTTGCTATTGCTAAAATGAGTCAAATTTGTATCAAACTACACACATTATTAAGCATAAATAAACAAGTTTCAACCTTAAAATGTTATATGGTTTTGTAATTGATCCACTTTTGTCTGGGGATTGGATGTTGATTTGACCAAGATGCTGCCATCTGGCTTTTACACTGATTGATGTATGGTGCTTTTGCTACCACTAGGTGGCACAAAAAAATGTGTGTACAAACTAGGACAACAGGTCAAATTTAAGCAGAATGAAATAAAGGGTCCAGTAAACCCAAAATGTAATCCCATATATGAGGACGCAGGGTTGCAGGAGGTTAAGATACTCCTGATGATGACATCTATCTATTAACCTGTGACTGTCTTCCCTGATACAAATCCAGCCATCACAAATGAATGTCTGAAACTTAACAGAAGCATCTAATTGACAGTCCATTTCATGAACTCACATTCAACTGTCCTTCTGTCATCTGATCAGGAGGTGACAAGCCCATGGTGTTGGACATTTGTGTCCTTCCAAACAAGTGTCAGTGAGAATGTGCCACTCAATACAAAAGTTGCATTTTTGGGCTTACTGTGTCAGTTGAAGGTGCGCCCAGTTGAATTGGGATGGAAATGTATGCAGCACACTGAGCTGGGAATACATCCATATCTACTGAGGCTTCCTCTTCCTGCCCAGGTGGTTCCACACAGCTCTCTGACAGCAACAGGCAATTATACACATGCCAAACAGCTGCAAACAGTCTGAGAAATGTATCCAGGGAAATCTGTAGTTTGTTAGTTTGTGTTTAAAAGTCAAAACAGCAAATTTTGAGGACTCTCTAAATTCAGCATATACCAGAGGATTTGAATTATTATATTTTTGTTTAAGCATGGAGTCTCCTTTTCTTCTATGTGGTTGTAAGGCAGGGCATTTTTCTTCCATTTTTGATTTCAGCATTTCGTATTCAGAGAAGTGTATTTTGTGTTGTGGTACATTATGGTGGGTTTTATTGTGCCAGCCATTGCTGCTGAACTGGCACTGAAATGGAAGAGATTCTCAGTGAAACATGCAAGGCCAGGCATTATGCATTTTGATCTAAGATTGTGAATAAAAACATCCCAACCAAATGTTCCCTTTTAGGCCAAATAGCAGAATTAGGACAGATCAATGGAGGCTACAAATTATATTATGCTGATTTCAATCTTTTTTCCTTTTTTCTTCTATCAGTATGACTGATTTCACATCTGTAAGACAGATATGAGGAAGTCAAACTCCAATTGATGTGACTTTGTCAAATTACATTGAGTAATTCAAGATTCAGTATTGATGCTGATCTACAGTCTCATTTTATCACACTGACTGCAGCTCAGCATCACTTTATCAACTAACAACTGTTGTTGTTAGTGTTCTTATGGCAATATTCCATTTAAAAACAATGAATACAAATGCTGACTATTATTTTGTCCTTTTCAAAGTCAGCTTGAAAGTGCAGTAACACTACATACAGTGCATGTGCAATCATGTGCACTATTTTACATTTGAACAGACATGCTAGCAGCTCACATTTTGAGGTTTTGCAGATTTAATGTTTATCACGTTCACCATCAAAACATCTCTACAATACATAAGCATAAGCAGATCAAACTATTTGGTTAGGAATCCTTCTCATTGGTTATTAAAAAAATGTGACTAACACATGCACTGGGTGGAACATTTCACTGACCTTATATGACCTGGCAGATTTATCAGCTCTAAACCAGAACCAGATTTTCTTCCAGTCCACCTATTCAGCCTGTCCTCACAAGAAAAATGACAGGATAAGTACAAAAATGAGGGCAGACGAAAAGGAGTTATAGTTCATTTATGCCATTTAGCTGTTGTAATTGTGATGTGGGGAAGTGACACTGTTAAGATGATGTGAATATAACATGATCTACTAGGAAAAGGTGTGGAGGGATGGCTGGATAGTTAGATGGCAAAAAGTAGCTGTTGGATTTCATTTTTTTGGGTGTCCAAACCATGAAATTTGACCTGTGTCTACTGACATGACTTTTAGTTAAATGAATAATAGTTTTAATAAGATAGTAGTTATGAGGATTTCTATTTATAATATAGCAGTGAAGACTGATGGCTCTAATGGTTCTACAATAAACCCCACACTTCCATAAAGTTATAAAATACATTCCCATCATTATGTCTATGTTATATTTTCATGTCTTAGGTCAAATAGGACATGATATTGTGTGATAGTAGATGTTTAGTGGTGTAAAAGCTAAAAAATACACTCTCTCTGCTCTCTGAAACATGAATCAAGGTTTAATCACATTTATTGATCAGTCAGATCAACTATTGATGCTTTTTAAACACATCTGTGCTTCAACATTTGGTATAGACACTTTTTATGAGGAGATCCTAGACTCGGTCAAACTTGACCCAGAAAAAACTGTGAGTGTGTAGAATATGAACAGTATGTATGGGTTAAAGGATGCTACAGAGTTGGCATGGAGTTCAAAAGCTGCAAGTATTATGAGTATCTCTCAACAGTAGATTGGGTGTTAAAAGAATGTAGCTAAATAAAAAAGCTCAACAGCTCCAGATGATGTCCTAATACACTTCAGGCCAGAGGCCTTGGCAATTACTGAAACTAGAAGAGAAAGAATGAAAACAAAGAAGAAAGCACAACAGAGAATGATAAGTGACTGCGGTCGCTCTGCCACTTATGAGATGTAGAAGAAAATTAGATTTGCAGTTTCCCCTTGAATGCTGTTGGTAGACTCGGAGCCGTGGGCTTAATAAATGACCTTGGTGTTAATGCATCTGTGACTCTCTTCCACTCCGTCACATCCTCAGAGTATTGACTTTTTCCTTCACTGTGTTTATTTGAATTTCTCATTATCTTGATATTTTCAGAGAGGCTCGTCTTGGCTTATTGAAATCCCTTGCTTCTGTGACTCGTGGAGTCATGCTCGGAATGAGGAGAAATCTTGTGTGAGGAGAGGAAAATGCTGTCATACGCCCCAGGACCTCAGCAGCTCTGACAGTGAATTATAGTATTTAGCCTGGAAAAGCTTTTGTTGGTAATTTTGCACAGTATAATATGAAACATTCTATCATTGGGAGGAATGTCAATGTAAGATGGTGATTATATGTTTCCTAGTTTTTATTTGATCTCCAGTTTATATAGTGGCCCTTTCTAATTCATTGAAGTCTATAGAGAAGAGAGAGGACTGCTAGGTGTTACAGTTTTTACAAAAATGTCAATCAGAATGAGTTTTTTGTGTAGGCATGTGGCATTTGATAAACAACACAGGACTGCCCTCAGGACCAGCATGAGTCTAGGAGCTGAATAATCAGCTGTTATCGTAATCAATCATATGCTATATGCAAACTCTGGCCACAATCTTTAATGAAAACCGTTCTGCACATTTTCACACCATCTTTTCACAAAATATATGGTTAGTTTAAAAAATAAAATTAAAAAAATAAAATTAAAAAACAGGACTTTCATTTTAATATATTTAATCCATTTTTTTGTACGCTACACCAAACCATATGTAGTAGTAAGGACACGAACCCTGGTCTCTGGTATGATAGACTGGATTAATAATGCTCATCATCAGTTATTCATGAGAGGCATAGAGAGATCAAGAAAATAGACAGGATAACAAGGAGATATAGTGTAAGGTGAAGAGAAAGGTGGCCAAGGCTAAGGTGTATGGCGAGTTGTATGAGAGCTTGGACACTAAGGAAGGAGAAAGTGACTTGCACTGCTTGGCAAGATAGTCAGATCGAGCTGAGAAGAATGTGCGGCAGGTTAAGATGATGACAGATAGAGATAGAAATGCACTGACTAGTGAGGGGAGTGAAGGTGAGAAAATGGAAGGATCACTTTGAGGGGCTGATGAATGAAGACAATGAGAAAGATAGAAGGTTGGAGAATGTAGATTATGTGTGGATTAGTGAGAAGTTAAAGCGATGGTTCGGCGTAATTTCGACCTAGCGTCATATGCACCATGAGATCTATGTAATCAGCGCTTTTTTCAGCCATTTTTTTCATTTGGTCGCAAAACGAAGTGGAGTTAGAGCCAAATGGCTTAGTACAGGCGCTAACGGGACCACCAGTGTATCTGGTAAATGACCCCACTAATAATGCCTGGATTGTTATCAAGCTTCTACAGTAGTACAAATAGGGTCTTTACTCATAAGTCAATGCATTGAAAAGTTTGTAAGTACACCAGGAGTTTATTAAAATAAACACTTACCTGATGGCTTTTACTCTGCTGCTACTGCTAGAGCTGTAAACATTGTTGAAATATGGCACGATCTCGCACAGATCTCTAGATGTGCTGTGCGGGTGTCTCGCGAGACCACACAGTATTTCAGTGATCGGTGCATATGATGCTAGGTCGAAATTATGCCAAACCATTGCTTTAAGGTAGCTAGGTGTAGGACGAAGAGTGGAAGTGGTTGGTCTACATGTGTGAAGGCAAGGGGATGTTTAGTAAAGATGACAGTGGAGTTCTTAACTAGATTCTTTAACACAATCTTAGAAAGTGAGAACATGCCTGAGGAGAGGAGATGAAATGTGCTGGTCCTGATTTTCAAGGATAGGGGTAATCTACAGATCTGAAATAACTACAGAGGTATAAAGTTGATCAGCCACAACATGAAGCTAAGGGAAAGAGTAGTGGAAGCAAGGTTGAGCATTGATTAGATCTCATGTTTGCTTTGACAGTGTTGATGGAGCTGCATCGTGTCTTTGTGGATCGAGTGATGGATGGATTCAAGACGAGTATCTGGAATGATCTGTACCAACAAGAGTGAACAGGAAGGTTTATTTATTATTGGGAGGTAGTGAGACAGTTACCTCTCTGAATGTTATGTTATGCTGATGATATGAGTCCAAGATGCTAATATAGATGTTGGGAGTGATGTGGATAGACAGGATTAAGAATGAGTGTATTAGAGGAATAGCTCAGGTTGGACAGTTTGGATACAAAGCAAGAGAGGTGAGATTTAGATGGTTTGAACATGGGCAGAGAGGAGATGCTGGATACTGGGAGATGGAATTCTGAAGAAGGAGTTGCCAGGCAAGAGGAAAAGAGGAGAGTTATGGATATGGTTAGGGAAGCAATGAAAGTTGTTGTATCAACTGAGGAAGATGCAGAAGACTGGAAGAGATGGAAATGGATGATCCAATGTGGTGACCCCTAATGGGAATGATTGGAAGAAGAAGAAGAAGAAGAAGAAGAAGAAGAAGAAGAAGAAGAAGAAGAAGAAGAAGACTATACAGTATCCTGATCCGACAGACAATTTAGCAATTTCAGTGCCATTAGATGCCAAAAAATGAATTTGACCACATTGAATGGTCATTGAATGGTCAGCAGAATACATCTTCTAGTTGGGTCAGATGACTACTCTAGAATTGGTTTGTGATTGGACACAAACCGCTTCCTCTGAAGGATCCTTGAGCGATGTCACACCTTGCTACGTCCAGCTTCATACACATTCTGTGGGTGAAACTATAATAGCCCCTTTTTTTAAATTTGTGGCTGTCACTTTGTCCTGCTCACCACACATACATTACTCTCCTCTTTTTTAAAACCACCATTACATTACTGTCATGCATAAAGCCACAAGTGTACCCACTGGTCCCATTTGGGAAGACAAAGAACAGGGAGCAAGAGTGAGAGATATTAAATAAATAAAAGTAACAGCTTCAATTAAAGTGGGATCAGTAAAGCCAAGTCAGTCATCCTTCCACGGGATTAGCTGTACGCTCCTCTGTCACCGAGGACTTGCCATGCTGTCTCACTGTGATGGCTGATTTCTTTTTTTTTTCTGTTTCTCTCACTATATCAATACATCAATATATTACATCCTTGAGAGAGAAGGTGTTGGGCAGTATAAAAAAGTCTGTATTTTATTTTGTACATGCTATCTTAAATGTTTTGTGTAATTTGCATGTAACATTATTGCAAGAAGATGCATCCCATTCTATTTCTTGAGCATTCATTTCATTGGTGTTTTTCCAAAATCATTCAAAATCAAAATAAACCAAAGAGACACTTACTAGCACACACTATAACGAACAGTACAGATACATTTTGGACATTTCTGACTGATTCAGTGTAGTACCTGCAATTTTAACCTCTATCAAAGGACAGGCATTGCATTAAAAGGCTTTTTGTTTGTTCTAATGGTAGGTTATAGGTTATAGGAGTCATCCATTCATCCATACAGCTGATCTCACTAGAGATGTGTGGATCCCTGAAAACCAAACAACCCTGACTTGTGAAAGGAAACCTTAAAATACTTGTAACAATGCATGAACGCTGTTTTCTGTGCCACTTGTATTCTGTAGCAACTTCCAGCCCCATGCTCTGCTGTCAGGTTTTATTGTGTGTCCAGACAGAATGCAAAGCAGATTTTCACCTTGCATCATTTGCACATATTGGCTTACTGGACTGTCTGTGTTTATTCACGCCAAACAGCCAAAATGCCAACTGGACATGTAAATGAGCTAGCAATGGACCATGTCCGTGGGAGTGTGTCTGTGGGACCATGTCTGTGGGACCATGTCCATGGGAGTGTGTCTGTGGGACCATGTCTGTGAGAGTGTGTCTTTGGGACCATGTCTGTGGGAGTGTGTCTGTTGGACCATGTCTGTGAGACCACGTCCGTGGGAGTGTGTCTGTGGGACCATGTCTGTGAGACCATGTCCGTGGGAGTGTGTCTGTGGGACCGTGTGTGTGGGACCATGTCTGTGGGAGTGTGTCTGTGAGAGTGTGTCTGTAGGACCATGTCTGTGGGACCATGTCTGTGGGAGTGTGTCTGTGGGAGTACTGAACTCACCAGAGACTCTGACTCTTGTCTCGTTTATGAAGCACATAAAAACTGAAGTCAAATTAAAACATTTTCACCTCACACAGACAGATAGTATTTTTGTCAATTCCTGACACTGGGGCAGATTCACATCTTTGTATTGACTGTATGTAATTACTCCATGTCTGTGTTTAACACATAGTTAGGGTGTGATTTGCTGGTGAATCAAGCCGAACACATGGCTAGCTAGCTATTGACTAATATTGAAGGAACATGTCACTAATTGTGTCTCAGTGTCTGCCTAGAGGAAGGGAGGGGTTATCTTATTCTCCACAGGATGAATCATACTGACTTTGAGGTACTTCAAAGTTCTCGACATGACTGTTTCTTAAGAAAATAACACACAATATCAATATATACAACTGTATTTAATTACTGCTATTTCAGTTATGAAACATAAAGTTTGAGAGAGAAATCTATAATTCCAACCATAAAATGATTGATGATGATGACGTGAAATGTATGGTAGCCTGTGTCTGCCAGTTTTATATTTAATTCACTTGTTCCAAATTTAATGTTCCTTTTATGCAATGTATGACAACATTGAAATGAAAAACGTTCAATCCAATTTTCATGTTTGACAATGCTTACTTGGTGACATATATTTTAAGTGTAATGCTATAATAATCACCTTGGTAATCCCTTTGAGTGTTTTTTCTTAAAGAAATAGTACGCCCAAAAACTGCTAATGTGGAAATTGAATTCAAAATTTAAATGAAGGCCTCTGATATTTTCAAGGTCAACACTTTCTGTGCTGTTCTCTGAAAGCCAGATTAACTCCATCTGCATCAAGGGGGGAGTTGTGGGTTCTCCGAGTGAGGACCACTTCCGCGTTCAAAAAGCTGCAGTTCCCCCCGCGGCCTCTGGGGGCTGGCACCAGAAGTGAGCAATTTCCCATTGAGCCCCATGTTAAAATAGCCGACTTTACAGCTTAAAAAAACATATTTAAAGCCTGGTACATTTTATTTTTTTGGTCTTTAACGATAGTTTCCACCTCAGTGAACACTCTGGGGGGGGTGAATTTTTTTGTACCACAACCGTTTAAGTGTAATTTAGGCTTAAAATCTGGCATAAATTAGGGCGTGGTTACGTTGAGTCACAGGTTCACAGACAGTTGCCAGCAGTTAGCTCTATGCTAAAGCATCGGCTGGGCCAGGCTAGGCTAGGCTACACCCAGAGGTCCGCGGCTACATCCAGCAGACAGGCGCTGCGGTGTCCGTGTTTGTTTGCCTATTTTCGGGTAGTTTTTTGCTGGCAATATGGCGGGTTGTACTGTTGATTGTACTAATCGACCGACAAAGGATTCTGTGTTGCAGTTTTTTCGGTGAGTAAACCGTAGTACTATTTTACTAATAGACTGTATAAAATATATGTTTTGGATTTTGGCACTGTATAATGACTTTATTACCGACTCATGGTCTCTGCTGATACAGACAGATGACCAGAGCAGCTAATGTTAGCTGCTGTTGCGGTGTGTTTTGTGTTCTCAGAGTCCGTTTAATGCGGGATATTATATAGAATATACATAATGTTCTGTATTATCTTTCATTTAATATTATTATTATCTTTCATTTAATAATACTTATATAGAGTGTCAAGAGTAACTTAAATGAATAAATTAATAGCCTAATTAATGCCACACTGCAAAAAGCAAGCTTGTAATTCAGAGAATGTGTGATCTGTGTTGTATTGGTGATACTGATTTCAGAAATCGTTAATCATGTTCAAAATCAAAATAAATAAATACAACATATATTTCTTATCATATTCATTGTTGGTATTATTATTAAAGGTGAACTGTGTAACTTTGTTATTTAGGAACTTTTTATCAAGCAAAGCCCTTTTTATTACTCCATATCCTCAAATAGCTCTTAGTATCAAAAAGGTTTGTGACCTCTGATCTATAAGTTGCTGAGCATCTATATGTGTCATTTTAAAGTTTCCCTCTAGGTGATCCGGACAGGCTGGACAAGTGGGTCGTCAGCATGAGGAGACAGAACTGGACCCTGCTCTCCAGCCCCAATCCTCCCCTGTGCTTTCAATAAAATCTGTATTGAGCATGAACTCAGCGTCTGCCTGCCACCTGTTGTCACAGATACTCTTAAAACTAGATGTATAACATGCATCTTAAACCTTATTAAAACCAGTTAATCATGTGGAGAGATTTCTCATGCAAGTAGATAATTATCTACATATTAGAGTTCTACCCTTAGTAAAGGTAAGACATAGACATATGATTTAGCACATTTGAAAAAATAAAAAAAAATGTACTGGTAAAGACTTTCTAAGGTTCCATGGACACCCTGGAAAGGTCAGAAAACAGAAACACTGTCATGAGAATTTTTGCATTTTTTACTAAAACTTGACTAAAAACTTTAATGCTTAATATTTGTGTTTAAGTTGATATTACTTTTAACTGACTATGACATTTTTAACATTTTCAATAAGTGTAAAAGACAAAAGGAGTGCAATTATGAAAATAATTTATTTGAACATGAGGTACTCTTTAAATGAACAAACAATGAACAAATAAAACAATCAGTATATATAATAAATAATAATAAGCTTTTAAAATAAAATAAAAAAATAGGGTCAGTGTTTGGCTCAGTTGGTGGAGCGCCCTATGTGAGGCTGTAGTCCTTCCTGCGGGTGGCCCGGGCGTGGAAGCTGGCCGGGGCCTGGTCTGGGCAACCAGCAGAGGCTGGATGGGGCCTGGGTGCCTGGCCGGGGCCTGCTCTGGGGCGGCTTTCTTTTCCATTTTCTAAATATAAAGAAAGACAAACATCTTGTAACCAGTGGTGTACAAAGTATTGAAATGCCTTACTTCAGTAAAAGTAGCCTACTAATACCACACTGTGAAAATACTCCTCTACAAAGACCTGCATTCAAAACCTCACTTTTGTGAAAGTGTTAACATTAAGTTTTATCTGCAAAATGCAATTAAGTATAAAAGTAAAAACGGTCCCTCTCTGTTTTACTGTTATAGAATGTTTGTGGATTGATATCACTGATGAATCACTGCATATGATGCATTTTATTGCTGAGGCTGTTTAAGTTTAGCACAATTTAACAATTAAATATACTATTGAGTCGATTTATCTATCTATCTATCTATCCCTGTCATGTGAGAACCCTGTATCTCACTTCTTTTAAAAAAATATTTAAGTATATAAAATGCTTAACAAACTTTCTTTACATTATTCTACATAGTAATTTCACAGAGTAGTAACGTTAACCCTCAGATCCTGTTGCCACATTTTATGGACCATCAGATGTTTCATTTGGCTGTGATCATGCTATAATGTTCATAGGTTGCAGAGAGGTGGCTTTTGCAAGGTACATCATGCTCCTAAAAGATCTCCTGTCTGCATCATGGTCTGCACCTTATAATTCTGTTTATCGCGGCTCCCGGGGTAGCTAAAGCTACTCGCGCTGCCCCCAGGGGACTCAACGCCCCCGGAGCCGCAACTGGGGCGCGCTGGGGGGGGTCGGGCTGAGGGATTTCATCGGGCTGATGATACTGGAAGTGATTTTGTCTCTGATTTTCACCAGATTTAAAATATTATCAAAATTTGCCGTAAAAAAAACTGTAAAACGAGAACCAGTCCCAGAAGCTCCAGCTCCAACAAAAAAAATATTGTAATACCTGTTTTAACTTTATCATGGTGTGTGTTTGAAAAACAGGAGGACGTTAGTCATTTCTAACAGGATCTGAGGGTTAAGATGAGTTTTGGTCCCCAGCGGACTTATTTAACTTTATCTCGTATGTAGTATAATCTCAATAAAACATTATTTCAAGAGCTGCGGCGTTATATTTGTTTTATAAGGAACTTAACGTTACCTGCAGTCGAGTCGGTGGCTGTCAGGTCGCTGTCTGGAGGCTGGACTGCCGTGTAGCTGCTGCCAGTAGCTGCTTGTTAGCCTAGCCTAGCTGATTAGCCTCAGGCTAGCTCCGTTCGGCGCGGTTAATACGAGTTCAGTGGGCGGGATCTCGGCCGGCTGACCCCGGCTGACCCGTAGAGTTACTGCCTCTCCTCCAAATATGGAAAATACACGCCCACTAAAATCCAAGATGGCGCAGTCCACATGCCCATAGTAGAGTCACAAAACACACTCCCCCAAACCAATGGGTGACGTCACGGGTGCTACGTCCATTCTTTTTACAGTCTATGATCTGCATACATGTAAGATGTATGCAAATGGAATTGTGGGCATTGAAATTGTATCCTTATATATTTCTTTTTTCCAATCCTAATTCTACACATATTTTTATTCTATTCTTATTATTGTACATTCATTTTAATATGTCAGCCACAGATTTCCATACAATGAGACATGACAGTGGTATAGTTAAGTAGCACATGGGGAAACAAAACAACAAAAATGTTTCGTGGACAAAGTTAACTGTTAGATAATCATTTCATCAGAAAATATGTGAAAGTCTTTTCATTCTGAAGGAACATAATGATCACTATTTGTCTCCAGAGCATATAATTGGTCTTTCAGAGTTTGTGCCCATTGCACTAAATTGTAAGAATGTGTTGGCTGAACACTGTGTCACCTCATTCCAAATCACAGCCATTGTCTTCCCTTCCTGCTTGGCCACGGCTCTACAGAAGCCAGGTCTCTGTGTGAAGCCCTAAGCAGTAATCTATATTTCATAAAGTCCTCTTCATGAATAGGTGAAATTGTGGCGGTGCCAGCAGGACTCACCTCAGGACTAACCACACTCTTGGCAGAGAATGTTGAATTAATAGCTAATAATACAAAAAAAGAGCCTGAAGCTGGCAGCCAACAAGCTGCAAACTCAACAACATTCTCACATTCTTTTTCTTGCTTCCTTTCTCTTCCCTCAGTTTGCTGAAGCAGCAGGTTAATAGATTATGAATCCCCACTGATTAGAGCATCAAAAATGCATGGCCCACTGTAGCAGCGTGTCTTCTTGGTGTGTCTGAGAAACTGTGGAAGTGCGGCAAGGTCAGACCAGTTCATGTGGCTGAGACTTTGCCTTTTTTATTTCATTACACAGTTTTATCAGTCAGTCAGGCACTGAGCCTCACCTCGGATACGACAGAGGAGACTGCAGCCTCATTTTGAACCTGTATATTATGGACATTAAAGACTGTGTAAAGTGAATTCAGACATTTTCTTCTAAACACATTAAATAGGTCATAAATGTATTTCTAAAAAAGGTGTAAAAAGCATTTCAACCATTTAGATTTGAATTGTGGAGCTAGGCTTCACAAACTGTGTTTCAAGATTTCTGTGTTCAGGATTTAGTGGGCGGGTCTGACGTGGAAGTGATTAGCATAAACCCGCCCCTGCTGCTGTAGAGGTATAAATACATTCAGCACACTACTACTACTACTACTATAGTCTACAGTTAGCCAGTTAGCTGAGTTAGCCGCCGAGCCAGCAGCCGAGTTAGCTGCCGAGCTAACAGCTGAGCTAGCTGCAGAAAGCTCTCAGTCATGTTTCAGGTAGAGGTGGTGACTTTGATTGACAGGTGACACTTGGTAGGGGGCGGGGTTTCAGCGAACTCGGCGGGCACTCCCACAGCGTTTGGTAGCAGAGAAAGAGGCTGATTTTTACACAACTTTGAAGCCTAATTTCATATATTTGGCAATTTTTTTAATCATTCAAATTTGGCAGGGTGGTTAACAACACACTTTTCTGTGGTATGTCAAACTCACAACACATATTTATTCTTACTTTACACGGACTTTAAAGAATCTGAATGCTAATGGAATGAATGAAGAACTGTTTTCAGGTGGCATTAACTTACCACTGCAACCTTATCAACAAACACAAATCCTGCAAAACCCATTCATACATTGACAAGTTGTTGTTTTTCGTGTCCACTGACAATACATTTAAAATTTCTCACTTTCTACAATATTTGCAAATGACATAATAAAAAAAAATCTCTTGTTTAATCTAACACATAAAATAAAACAAAAATTCTCATGAAAATTACAGTACAAGGCTGTCTTTAAATGATTTGTTTTGTTACATATATTCAAACACAGGAAAGCAGCATATTGTAAGAGAGGCTGGAACCATGTTAGTAATTGAAAATAATTAATGTACTGTTGATTGATTAATCAATTGAGCACTAAAAAATGCTGAAAAGAGACACATTATGCAGTTGAATTGAATTGCTGGCAAAGTAACACAGCAGTTTTAATTCATGATAAACCTGAACAACACGGTCTTCCTCTATTCTCATATGAAAATAAACCACAATACTCCATTTGTATGTTACAAACTGAACATATTTTCCTCCATTTGGGATATTCTTGGCTCTCTTACAATGGTTTTGATTTTGGATCTTGCACTGTTTTCATCCCACTTGAGTTTCAGGGTCTGATAAAGGCTTCAAAAGCCCCACTGAAGTCACAAATGGAGTGTCACCATGTGTGCACAGCCTGCAGAGGACAGATCAGACCACAGGATGTGTGTGTTGGGGGGTACAGCTCGCACTGGAAAAGCTGACGGCTTTAATCAATAATGTTGTAATGCTGTGTTTAATTGCTTGTTGCTCACAGTTTGGGCCATCATTTTCTCTTTTGTTAATTAAATTTAGCACTTGGGGCTTGTTCCCATGAATTTATCAAATAGCTGAGGCTAGCAGGAAAACAGCCATAAGAAATAAAACACAGCCACCGCCTCTGTGCTCTTTCATGCTGGGATAGACTCCAGCTACCCCCCCACTCTAACCCCCCCCCCCCCCCCCCCCGAACAGGAAAAGCAGGTATAAAATGCACAGATGGATTTATTACATTGCAGAATTCATGTGCAGTTCATCATTCCAAATGAATCTAACAATTCAGTCACTGGTCGGTTCATTGTTTATTACCCGTTGGTCCTTGGCTGGCCTGTTTCTATTGATGGATTATAATATTTGTATTAAACTCACATTTCAATTGCTTTCATCTGTCACTTATTAAACGATCTCCTCAGCGGACAGTTAATTGTTAGTTTTTGTGTAGTTAATTTCAAGTCTCTCTTAGTACTGACAATATGTTATGAATGTGTTAATAAGGGTTTTAATCAGGGTCTAATCTCCATACTGACCCTGAAGCTATTCACCTGGAACAAGACTACACTGTAAGAAATAAGGGACAAATCTCACCTTCATCTTTACTCTTTTCGTTTCTGTACAGAAATACTTTCTTAACCCTCCTGTTGTCCTCGAGTCAAGGAAGGAAGGGAGGAAGAAGGAAGGAAGAAGGGAAGGAAGGAAGGATGGAAGGAAGGAATGAAGGAAGGAAAGAAGGAAGGAAAGAAGGAAGGGAGGGAGGAAGGAAGGAAGGAAGAAAGGATGGAAGGAAGGAAGAAGGAAGGAAGGGAGGACGAAGGAAGGAAACGAGGGAGGAAGGAAGGAAGGAGTGAAGGAAAGAAGGAAGGGAGGAAGGAAGGAAGGAAGGGAGGGATGAAGGAAGGAAGGAAGAATGGAAGGTAGGAGGGAGGAAAGAAGGAAGGAGGGAGGGAGAAAGGAAAAGAGGAAGGAAGGAAAGAAGGAAGGGGGGAAAGAGAGAGGAAGGAAAGAAAGAGAAAAGGAGGGAGGAAGGACAGACGAAGGAAGGGAGGAAGGAACAGTCAAAACAGATGGGGTCAGTTTGACCCAGGAGGACGTGGGTTAGCAGAGCCGTTGGGGACACATTTGGGTGTGACACCATCAAGGGACAAATGTGTTTTCACTTTGAACGACAACTTTAAAACACAAGTCTTGCAGGTAAAACATGCGATCCACAAGGCTTTTATAGTCTAGTTAGGTTATTGCACTTGACACTCTCCTCCTGAATTTGCACCCAATATGCTGTAAAAACTTTCACTTACAATTTCCGCCACAGCCTCAATAATTATCGAGCAGGAAAGAGGCTGAAAAAGACTAATTTAGACATGAGGGAGAGCGCACGGTTAAAGCACCCTAAATAACAATCAGTCTGACAAAACACTCAAAGCAGAGTGAAAAATGAGAGACATCCTCAGAGTGACAGAATGAAAGAGCAGGCGGGAGTTAACAGATAATTGGAATAGTTATAATTAGAATTAAAATAACTTCTCTTTCAAATTAAACATCCCGAGATATGAGTGGAAAGTATTGTTCTTACAACTGCGTGTATAGCCTTTTTCTTTTTGACTCAAATGTAGCTTATCCATGTCGTATGATATGCTACTTCAGCATACTTTACAAACATTATTGGGACTGCTACAGAAAATTGCAGATGAACATTTAATATATAGGAATTATAGACAGTACCACTGACTATCCCTGGAGCAAACTGGCAAAAATATCGCACATTTACCATATCCTAGGATTTTGACCTAGTTTAATTTAGTTTAGTTGGTACTGTAGGAAACTTAATTATCCACCCAGAGGTAATTCAAACTTGACAAAAAATACAATAGAATACTATATACAATAAATCAATCTCTAAATGCTATATAGATATTACACAATAAATATACTATACATTAGTGAGAGCAGGAGGTACTGGGAGCTGTGCTGTTGTACAGTCTGATGGCTGATAGGCTGATGGTATGAAAGAGCTTTGAGGAACGTAGCACATGTATAAATAAAGTAAATAATCATATGTCCTTGTTTTATTTATCTCACTTAGAAACAGTGAAAAACCAAAAAATAAATAAATAAAAGGTGTAGGCTGAAGCATTTGCTTACATCTGGCCGATTTAGTCTTTAGAATAGATCCCAATGTACATTACATACACAAAACATTTATTATAACAGGCTACATACATGATGCACATATAATAATACAGTGAGAAGGTACACATATATACATATTTTCTTATATAGGCATGGCTATGCCTATATATCACCTAAAGTACCAAGGTTCTTACACAGTCTTGTCTTGTTATTAGTTCTCTTGTTTAAGTCTGCACCGCCTCTCACCTGCTAATCAAATGTACTGTATGTGCATTGCCTGAAGCAACATAAGTCATGTGACAGCACAGGCCTGATAAGAGGCCTTCTGCACCCACTGGGCTCAACTAGCATTGGCTTACTGAAATTAATGGGTGATAACAGCCTCCTGAACCTACTAGTAGCTTCAGTATTCCCTTACTAGCCCATATATTTGGGAGAGATGTGTGATGAATATCACCAGTTGGGTGGTAAACACATCACAAGGCTGTGAGTTTGGATAGAATATAATAGATGTGATTCACTTCAGATGTGTAAAAAAAAAAAAAGGTTCCAACAGCAAAACCAAAATAAACTAGTAGAATCTATCCTTCCACCACAGTTTGGCATGGAATGCTCTCAGGAAAAAGAAAAAAAAGAAATTTATACTTTTTTCCCCTGCTGATCCAAAAATGTACCAAACTGTGAGCCTGAACCAAACACAAAGACCAGACAGTCATTGCAGTAAAATGGGGAAAAAAACACAAAAAAATGGTTGGGTTTTGGTTCTTGAGAACAGAGTTGAGCCTTTTGTTCCTGAGAATTCTATGAGCACAGAACAACAGTGAGAGAACGTAGGAGTGAATGGTATGTGTGTTTGTGTGTATTGTAGCTCCAGCCAAGTGGATATGACATTATTATCTTTGCTGCTGCTTTACTCTACATTCCATACACATACCTCCTATTATAACAACTGCTGTGCTATGATCACACACACACTACACATGGCTGATGGCTGTTTTCTTAGCAGGTTTTTTTCTTTGACCCGTGCCAGCTTTTCTAAACCCTGTGACAGGGGAATCGCTTTGTTGTTATTTTTACTCAGTGAAACACATCACTTAAATTATCATATGTTGTTGTGTAGTGAGGGAATTAAGAGATCATCAGTAACATGTAATACTGAGTCATCACTATGCTATAATCCCACAAAAAGCAAGAATCACAAATAGCAGTCATTATTTTTCATTTTTATTTCATTTCACCATATTGCTTAGAAACTATACCACCATGCTCTTAGGAAGGTAAAATTGGTGACTGACATTGGCCTGTCATTAGTATGAGTGAAAAATAAATTATATAAATGAGTGCAGCTTTGAACACTTATTATTATGAACCTTTATTTTACCTTGAAAGACCAATGAGGAGGAATCCTCATTTACAATGGCAACACAAAAACACACAATATTAGGTAAAAGAAGAGAAAAGAAATAAAAGAAATAAAAGAAAATATTAGGAAAAATAAAGTAATATAAAATAAAACGATGAATAAATACAGTTAAACAATTAAGATATGATGATGTTAAAACATTTACAATCAAATAAAACAAGGTGTGAGATAAGTCTTTTGAACAGCTGTATTAATGGTGAAAAATCTCATTTTAAGGCCTTTTGCAGATTGTTCCATGTGTAAGCTGCATTATAAGTAGGACTGGGTATCAGTACTCAATACCTTTAAGGTATTGACGGAAATAAATCAATACCAAGTAGTATCCGAACGTCTCCCATTAAGCAATACCTGCAATCCATCCTTTTTGCACCCTGAGCTAGAAAATATGACTATTAGTATGGACTTACTCATGCAAGTCTTCTTCAATTTAAAAGCGACGTGATTGTCTGAAAGTCTTTATAATAATTTAAAGTCTTTCAAAATGTATTTGTGTAAAAAACAAATCATTTAGATGTGGAGGAGTGGCAGCATTTTATGCAGTTTAATGCTTCTATTCACATGATAGGTATAGAATGAAGTACTCAGTTGGTATCAGTATCACTTTAAGGATACTTGGATTGGTACTGGTATCATCATTTCTGACTAATGGAGTATCAACAACCAATTATGTGATCGAGTACCAATATCATGTGACTTCAGGGTTAACGGAGATTAAATATAGGGTGGCAGTAATTGTAACAAAGCTTTATATATAAATAAAAAACAGTGCTGATCTCTCCTCACTGCCAGGGAAGGCCAGCCAACTTTTTGGTAGAGAGTACAGTGGTAGGGACTGTAGGGACCGTTGGTTATGAGTGGTACAAAGCATCCAGTGAAGTCAGTGTAGAAATAGCTGCTCTTCCATTAATGACATCCTTATAATCCAAAACAGATAACAAAAATTGTGCCTGGAATTAAGATGGTAAAGCTAATCAAAATTCAAGTATTTCTGTGGGTTCACACAATGAGCATGAAAGAAAAGAAAAAGGGATTTGATGTAAGACTTTGCTCTACACTTAGTGAGCAAACTCACGTTTTAAATTCTTACAGTTTTTCATATAACTCCTCTTATCTGCATGCTGACGCCCTACATTGGTTCATTTGGGGTAGAATTCCCAGCTTGCACAAAGGAGCCAGCTTGAATTCAGTTGCAAAACATTTGGATTCATCACTGTCATTGCCACAGTCATTGTCCACAGCCAGTCTTTGCATGCTGGGTGTTCCAGCTGTGTGTTCCCACTCTTTGGGAATTCTGGAAAGTCCGGGTGGCCGGAGCTCTTCTGCAGGAGATTTGTCTACATGGATTCATGAGCTCAGGCGAGGGGGAGAAGGGTGCTGTATGTTTTTGTCAGGCAGTTTGTCGAGGAGACTTTGTGAGAGGTGACTGTGTCCTTGGTTTGCTCTGTCTTCACATTCAACTATTTCGCGAGGGTTTGGGAGGAGTGGGGGGGAGGGTGTGAGGGGTGTGGGGGGGCTGTCAAACCCAAACGGATTGAAGTCTTTGTGTGTCTCTGCCTCTCTTTTGTCTCTCTCCTGCCTTTAAACACTTGTACTGACAAGAGTATTTAGCTGGAGGGGGGGAGCGTATCAACTCTGTGAAGAGATTTTTCATCCCACACAGAGAGAACAAAAGAGAGAAAACCCTTTTTATCTCACCCTTTTTTTTCTCTCAATCCTTCTCTTTCTGTTTTTTTGTCACCAGCGGCAGTTATACTACCGTGAGCAGCTCATCTGACACAAACACAATTACTGAAACACTTATGCTTTGCCACAAATCTACTGCCTGGTGGAGACTTAACGCAACATAAAAAAAGCTTTGCTGGAATCCTTTCGAGAAAAAAAAAGGTGTACTGTCAAGTTGAAACTAGGCTATGTCAACTATAAAGACAGTAATAAAAAACTTGGGGTGCAATTTTCAAGAATAAACCTGAATACTCTTACTTACTGTTGCAACACCTGTTAGACTTATCTTTCTATTGCATGCACACAGTTTACAACAACAGTGGCAGGTGGCCATTTTTCAACCAATGAGTCCAGGATTTCTCAGTTTTGCTAATGATTCGACAAGTGTCGCTGGCAGGTTTCAGCAGCTGTAGTTACCCAGTCAACATGTCCATGTGGGCCCCACATGAGTTAAATGGGGGCGACGTGGGTACTGAGTGGGCATGGGCTTGAACTGGGCACATTTTGCGGGTCCCACATGGTCTCAGTAAAATGGGCCCCCATGTGTGTTGACTGTATGAGCCCCATAAAGGAATGTAAGTGGGCTAAGTGTGCATGGGCATAAACAGGGCAAATTGTATGGGCCCCATATTGTTTCAGAAACATGGGCTCCACATATGTAAATCACCCAGTAGGGCCCCACCTGAAACCCAGTCAGAACCCACTTGAAGCCCAAATGGACAAACACCACCATTGAAACTGTGCACAAACCCACATGGGACCCATATTTGCAGCCCAAATTTAACCCATTTGGGGCCTACATTGCTTGGTAGCCGTTACAGATTCGTTTGAAATGAAAATGAGAACCTTGCAAGAAAGTGTTAAATGTTAATTTAATGGTGATATATATGGTATAAAACTAACTCAGCAGTGTGTAATGGTGAAAAAAACCCAGACAAGGCTCAAGGTGAAGGGTGGTAGGGATGAGGCTGGATTCAGATTAGAGGCCTCAGGGTGCTTCAAAGTGCTTGTTGGATCACTGAAGAGCACTGAAAACCTCTCCGTAGACATCTTTCCAATGAGAACATAGGGATATGTCCTCTCAAACTGTTGGATTTCTATCTTTATCTTTATCTTTATTGTTTATTTGAGCAAGGACAATGCACAATAAACATACAACACCAGAAATATCTACGAGCTAATTTGCATCAGTTGTCCTTGGGCTGGGTTCTGCAGTAGCACACAGCTCTGAGCATATGATTAAAAAACTATAACCCCTGATTTAAAACAGAATATCAATACACAATAACAAAAACACATCAAATATATAATAATAAAAATTAATGATACATGAAATTACATTACCTATTGTGTAGACCTCTAGTGTGTTTTCATGTGTACAACAGAGTGCATAACAGTGAATGCTTTCCAATAGACTTTATAAAAGTGTGCACAATTATCCTTGTTTTTATGATGCTTTTAGCCCAGAGTACAGTTATTTGGACTTTTTCCTTTAAAGGTGGTCAGATGACACATCATATGTTTCAAGCATACTTTCAAGCATCAAAGGCCTTCAGGTAAGAGAGAGAACAAATTTGGTAGGAAACAGACCCGAACACAACACTGGAGTGCTGCCTGCCAGTAAACAAGGTTTCCTATAAGGTCACCTGTAACCCTGCACAACAATGTACTTAGCTAATTATAGCTATTGACATTAGCAGTAATAAACAACTAATGTTAGGTTACTACTGCAGGTGATTACTTAGTTAGCAAGGGCATGCTAACATTAGCAGTTTGTTTAAATCAGACAAACATTGCACATTTATTCTTCACTCTTTTTGCTCAACTAGATTTGGATTTGAGAAGACAACAGAAAAAGACTACGCTTTCCAAACTATTTGGAGACAGCCCCATGCACAATGCTTCAACATGTTAAGAAATCCAAAGCTTGACAAGGCTGCCATTCCTGGTTGCTAAGCTATGATTGCGCCACCTCTGTCTATTTGGATGGGGGATAGGGTTGAGTTGTCACCCAGCAACATGAAGGGTGCAGGTTGCCAAGCCCAACATCCATCAAAGCAAGCACATCACTGGAATCTGAGTTGAAGTGGTGTCAGGTGTATTCAGGGTCTTAATTTTATAAATGGATGCAGCTAGCATCTGTGGATGTCATCTCAGTTCTCATTTTGGAGGAATAATTTACCCATGTTCAGAGTGATGGTGCGAGCTATTCCACCTCCTGAATGTGGTAAGGAGTTTTGGAGGTGGTATGGAGGAGAGGTGACATGTAACATTGTTATTTGGTGATATGTCAGTCATCTAAAACAGAGAGGTTCCAATCTGTCATGAATGAACATCACATGATTGATTATTGAGTGATCAATCTTGGATGCCAACGCTAAACCGTACTGAAGAGTACAGTTTAGAAGCTGCTCTATGTGTAAAATGCCTTGAGATGACTTTGTTGTGATTTGGCGCTATACAAATAAAGATTGATTGATTGATTGATTGATTGAGATTGATTGACTCTACCCGGTGTATTGTGGAATACACTGAAATACCAGGAAGTGCCAGAGTCTGATTCCAGTCATTTGTTCTCCTGCTGTTTCTGCTGCTGTGGCTAAAACATCAGAGAGAGAGAGAGAGAGAGAGAGAGAGAGAGAGAGAGAGAGAGAGAGAGAGAGAGAGAGAGAGAGAGAGAGAGAGAGAGAGAGAGAGAGAGAGAGAGACAACATGTCATAGAAAACCCCAAAATGTAAAACACACATTAGGAAAACTGTTTGCAGAGACATTCATCACCCTTATCATTGTGCCTTTTTGCAAGAGACAAACATGACAAAATGTGTGACAATAATTACAGTGCAGCATTATGTCCCATGTGGCTTCACTGTAAAATCTCCACTGTTGCACTATTTTCCTGAAAATTGCTGAGCACTCTGTTGTGTAATGAGTATTTATCTCTGTGTCGGTAACCTAGAATCTCCAGTGTGTCCTCATACAGAGATGTATGACTTTGGCCTTGAATTCCCTCCAGTGTCTTTATCTCAAACTTGGTTTGGCAAACTATATGGCCTGTTTCCACCAGCTGCAGGCTGTTACACTCTTTTTTTCACTACAGACTTTACTACTGCTCTCCTGTGGGAAGAGAGGAATGTGCAGAAGCTGATACTGTATGTGCTTGTCACTGTGGTATAACCTGCTTTCCAACTATGTAAAGGAACATAATGAGGGTTCCCACGTGTCTTAAAATAACACTGGAATCTGCGGTCAGGAGTGTAGTCAGGACCACTGTATTGAGTCATGCTAGTGTGGCCAAATCACTACTGAATGATTTCCGACAACAGAAAGGATTCAGGTACCAACAAGAGAGAGCAGTGTGAATGACCAAGGGAACAGGGAATCTGTGAATATTTTTTCTTTTGATGTTTTATTTATTCCATATGTGTAATCGGTTAATGGACTGTACTTATATAGCACATTTCTAGTCTTTTGACCACTCAAAGCGCTTTTACACTACATAGCACATTCACCCATTCACACACTGATGGCAGAGGCTCTAGCAGGGTGCTGACCTGCTCATCAGGAGGGAGACTAACCATTCATCCAAGGACACATCGACATGTAGACTGGAGGACCTGGGAAATTAGTGGACGACCCGTTCTACCTCCTGGGCCACAGCCTAGCACACCATGCAAACATAGTTGTACAGTACAATGTCTACTTTTGATCTGGAAAAGCTTTTATGTCTTCCAACATAACCACAGTTGCATCAGTTATCTGGGATTGGTTTGGAAATTACATGTTTTTAACAGGAATCTGGTGTTTCAGACTAAAGAAGAAGAAAATGGCCTTTTACAGTCCTCCCTCTGTTTAAAACTGTATTTAAAAGTCTATCTGATATGAGGATGCTGCGTTGGCCCTGAGGTGCGAAACACAATGATATTCCAGGAAACACCAAACACAAAATCATTTCACAAAAGACAACGACATTTCACAAAACACATTTGTCATGTTTTGTGAATTGTCGTGCTTTCTGTTTTGCTATTGTGTTCTCTGAAATATGTTCGGCACCTCGGGGCCACTGCGGGATTCAGCCGCCTGAGTTAGTCAAATCAAGTGGATGTCTTTCTTGAGATGATGATTACTGGGAGATGATTGCAGCAGGCAAAAACATGTTTCAATGTTAAAAAAAAAAGACCGTAGCTAACCCCTGTCGTGCAGTGCTGTCTCTTTCCTGGATGCCAGCTGATGCAGAGCAAATTACAATCATCAAAAAATGCATAACAGAGCACACCAGGATACTCCTTGGAGCAACATGGGTTGAATGAACCATTAGAGTCCATTTGTGTAACATGTGCTTGTATATCTAACCTATACTGTTTCTCCGTGCCTACAGGTGACCTCGTATGTAGGTGAAGTGCAGCTAATAAAACCCTTCTGGCAGAATCAACATTGTGGTTGTCTGTTTGCTTTTTTAAATGCATTTATATTGGAAAATGAGATGCTGCATGCAAACCTTTTAGTCTCTGTTGATCAGCACCTAACTATTTAAAAGCACAGCTGATGGTAATTAAGCAGAGAGCGAATCTAATGAGGCGACGTGTGAAATGTATAGTTCACTCCTTTTGTTTTAATCTAATCCTTTAATAAAACAGTATCAATTCTAATATCCTGCTATGCACTGGTATACATTTTTGATTCAATGTTCATTTGGAAAGCTGACAATTATTTTAAGACAGACTTGAAAAATTGGGAACTTTTCCTTTAATGGAAATGCCATATTAAAAGTAGAAATTATAGTTAGTGTTGTGTCATAATGATAATGAGCAGTGTGCATTTCAGTTTTAAGGCTTTAATAGAGCCTTGTTCAATTTGACCCGCAGCAGAAAAAAACACACAGCTTTAGCTAATGACATTAATGATTCAGCACTAAAGTGAGCAAACACTATTGAGCAAACACTATTACACCTGTGCTGTTCCTGCTGTGTTAAAACTGTGGAAAGATCTGTCGCCCCAGTGCTTCATATAAGGTCACTAAGTGCAAACAAAGAGTTATGTTATCTTCTGTAACCTACCAAACCACATTCATACAACTGGTTGCACTTCTGCCTGGTAAGTCCTGCAACCCCACCCCCTTCACCCAACCCACGTGAGAACCACCATGCTACATACTGCTTCTCATGTGCAAATTTTCAGGATGTTGCAGACGAGATACCATGAATTGCTTGGAGGGACCCTACTGTAAAAGTGCTAATCATTCATGCTGGAACATGCTGATACCCAGTCTGAGCTGCCGAAGGCCAATTTAGTTAGTGGTGTTCATACATGTTAGACAGGTTCTTATCTCTGTCTCATCTATATGTTTGGTAGGTTTAACCTGCACTGTAGGAAGCCCCGGGACTAAAATTAGCTGTGGGTCCCTGTTGTTCCCCGCCTCTCTCTGTGCTGTGTATGTATCCTGTTGCCTTCAACTACCCATCATGTGCAGATCACATTGCAGAATACACATAACAGCTTCCTTACATTTTACCCAGAGCTCCAGAAACCAGTGCCCCTATACTGGTGAATGACACTTCCCCAGTTCATTTGTGGTAATCTGATTAAACAGAAAACATTTCATCATGTAAGAGTAATATAAATGAAATAATAAATGGTATTTGTATAATGAAGGAGATGGGACACAGTGGAGTTTGGTGAACACATTTTACTGAGTTACCCGAAAGACACTTATATTGCATTATGGGTACTGTATTCTTTATGGCTACACCTGCTATTTTAAGATCATCAACAGACTATTACTAAAAGTTACTACTATACTTACTATACTAAAACTATTCTTTAACACAACTCTGTATAGGCCTTTTCCCTATATGTTAAATTCACTATTGAAACTCTGCCTAAACTAGTGACTGGTGGTTGTTCAGGAGGATTCTGTGTAGTTCGAAGGTGGATTCTGTTTCTCCTTAGAATGCCCCCATCAGTATCTACCAAATATATGACCTTTGTGTTTCAGCAGTTCTCTAACCAGTTCCTGGAGCTTCTTCTGTGGTGATCCACACTTTCTGTTCAGAGGTAACTGCTCCTAGTGCTGTGGAATAGTGGTGGAGGTTGCTTTGTGAAGTTTCCTGCAAAACTGCTGCAAGTCCAGCCATTTAGGATGCCGTGTGCTTGAAGGCTGGGGTAGCGATGTACACAGGTTACCCCCCATCAGTAACTGAGCTCATGAGAAACGGTTTGCCATTTGTATAGCTCTGTATGCAAGTAGCACTCTGATTTGATAAGTGTCTTTTTTCCAGACTTGACAGCACCAGGAGTGTTCATGATGTCTGAAATTTCTTTCTTGTGTGAATATCTGAATGTCTCTCATGACAATTGTGACCCGTTGTTGGATGTAACAAGCCTCTGGATATCCATGAAAAAGTATCCTTCACAGCTCAAATGGTAGCCTCAGCTGATGTGACACTGAGCTTTACTACTACTCAGAACCTCAAAATATAGTCCACAATAAGCAGGTATGTCTTTTTTGATCACTCAAACAAATCTCAACAAAACTCAAACACCTTTTGCCAAGGCCATCAGTAGCTCTATGTTCTGTGTTGCTGGCATATTTCATATTTGTCTACTGTCTCTCTGACCTGGGCAGACATAGCATAGTGATTCCTGACCTCTGGCACGGACTTTGGAGATCCCTTGATGTAGTTTGTGTAGTTTATTTTTTTCTTCTCTTTTCTCCCCTTTCATAAGAAGGTCTTCCGAAAGATACAGCTGTGCTCTGACCTGCCAGTAGTAAGCTACATCTGGTCTCAGTCTGTGTTTTTCTGGCTATTCTGTTAGTGTACCACTGTTTTGCATATTTTATGCAAAACAGTGTTTGTTATGCCTGTTTTCTTCCAACTGTGTGTCTGTTGCAGAGAGTGAAGACACCATGGCATCCACAAAAACCTGAACATCTTACCTAGTTGTAGGTAATCAGAGGATGGACTGTCAGTATGGACTGGAGACTTTTACCTAGTACATGAGCAGTGTCATATTCGTATCTTAAGAATCTCAGATGGAACCTCAGGACTGTGGGTGGCAAATCATCTAAACCTCTGGTGCTTAACAGTTTGACCAGGGTTAGGGGTTAGTCAGTAGTGTTAAGTGCAGACCTAGCAGGTAAGAGGTTAGTGTATTGTATGCCCATATTACTGCTAGCACTTCTGTCTTGATCTGTTCGTAGCACTCTGTATCTGTCAGTCCTCTTGTGATGTATGTCACAGGTTTCTATGAGTCATCTATCTGTTTCTGTGTGAGAGCAGCATCTATTCTGTATGCTGGTGCATCTGTTTTTACTTTTGTCTGTGTTTGAATATTAAGCAAGTGCCTTTGGTCAGTTCAGTCCTTCTTTCAGCTTTTCAAAAGCAGTCTGTTGAGATTCTCCCCAGATCCACTTATTTTTCTCTCTCAGTCGGCCTTTGTTTAGCATGGTGAAGGTAGCCAACTGTCACACAATCTAGGCCAGATAGTCTACCATGGCTATAAGCTTCCACATGGCATCTACAAATGTTGGCTAGGGCATCTGTAGAATTGCTTTAGCTTTGTTTGGATCTGGCTTGATGCCTATTGCAGAGACTGTGTGACTGATGAAGATTATGCAGTGAGGCCTTGTCCTACTGTTGTGGTTGATCATGTTCCTGTCTGTTCACATCTACATGCCCTCGAAGCTCTCGACATCCTTCTTTTAAAATGTTCAGAAGCCATTGCAATTCCAAATGGTAAGCAGTTGAAGAGATTGTCTCTTGAAAGGAGGGATTGAAGTAATTAGGGTCAAAATCCAGGTTGAGCATCCATTTTTGTGAAAACTTTTGCATCTGACATCATTGCTAATGGTCAACAGCTGGTAGAATGTAGCATTCTCCTCTTCATTGCTGCATTCAGTGTTATGATAAAGATGCAGATCCTGAGTTTCTTTGTTTTCGTTGCCTTTAGAACAGCAACAGGTCAGGAACACCAGTCCAGTCACTTTTGTTATGACTCCCGTGTTTTCCAATCATCTTGTTCTTCACATATTCACAGTTCTATGGCCTCTATTACTGGTAAGACCGATAGTGGTTGTGTCAGTCCTGTTGCAATATACATCCATCTCTATAGTGGCCTTTTGCCATCATTTTGCTCTGTTTTTGCACTGCGTATATCTCTGAAAGTTGAATCAGGTTCAACTTTCTCACTCAGGCCACAGTGGCACCCCTGTGGCCCCACTGTTGCCCCCACCGCTGCATCCTAAATACACAACCCCCATTCAAATGAATGGGAGGACTGCCATTTTTGCCTTAACGCCTGATTTGGTGTGAATTCAACCGACCAGTCTGTTGTGTGTAGAGGTGTGTGTGGCTATTCTGTGGCAGCCTGGCGCTTTTTCAGGTGATTTAATGAAGGTAAACACAGTGAACGACCATGCGTAATGGCCCTACACTCTGGTATGACATTTCCCAATATTCTGTAATTGTTGTGCATTTGTAGTGACTTTGTGCCAGACACAAATAGGTATTAGTTCCGAGATGTCTAATCTCAGCTAAACATCAAAAACACAATTCCCACCAAAATACCAATTATAAAGTCAGAGAAATACTGACCTGGTAGCATTTACTGAGAGGAGGTCAAAGGTTGTGGATTTATAGAGTCAGTGGTCAGCTGGTGAACTTAAAACCTCCTGTTATCACCTGATTTAAATTCTATACTTTTGTCAAATGATGACAAAATGTATATCAGCAGAGGTAAATGTATATGTCAACCATCAGGAAATATCAGTAAGGACAAATTGAGTTTGAGATATTCCTCTAATTTATACAAATAACAGTTGGGGTACATTTCCTTACTTGTCCTATTAACCTTACACAAAACTCAAAATTTAATACCAGTAACAGATTTATGTGATATCATAAATTTGTGCATACTCATCATTACATGGAATAAGCAATACACTTATTGTCAGCAGATTGTGCCACAGTTTCTCTTTTCCATGGTATTGGGGTAGTGAATCATCTTCACAAGCAAAACCATAGAAACAAAAGAAACTATCAGGAACAGGACAGATAACAAGTGTTGTGTGTGTTTCAAAGCCTGGTATATCTTATTCCTCTGTGCTGTAGAGCTCCAACCATGTTAAAAACAACTATTAAAATTGAACACTAGTTTATTATGATGTATTCCTATTGTTAGGGACCAAGCAGGTACTGTATGAGGTAATGAGGAGAGATGAATGACTAGAAATAGGGTTTAATTTCCCCCCAAAAAACAAAACTTCCACAAAACCAAGACAAACTTAGAATGACTAGGCCTATAGAAGAGGTTAACAAAAGATAACATTACTCAATATAACAACAACGAAACTGAGCCGTGTTAACAGAACTGACCGGACATCATGACATTCTGGCTTGGCCACAATGTTATGATCTCAGCCTGTGTTGACTTGACACACCGTTCAGTATATGGAAGAAATCTAAATAAGCTCAATCTTTTCTGTGAGCAGCTTTGTCTTTAAACAGCAGCAGGTCTCCTCAGTATACCTGCACACAGTTTTCAGGTACTTAGGCAGGTCAGTTGTTCCTGGAGAGGTTGCTACAGTTGTTCTTCTATGGATTGAAATATCTCAGCTGCTTCTATCTCTTCATGTAATCACGGGCTGATTTGAACCCCACAGAGATCAGAGCTCTGTGGGGGCCACGCCATCTGGTATAGGACTTGTTCTTCTCATTGAAGACAGTTCTTTAAGACTTTAAAACTCTACCTTGGCTGGATGTTTGGGCTTGCTATCTCGCTGCAAAATAAATTTAGGACCAACCAGAGGACCTCCCTGGTGATGTTGCATTACGGATAAGAATCTAAACATCTCAAGTGCTTAAAAGAATATTGCGAGCGTCATCATTTAAAGGGTAGACATTTATTTTAACCCTTACATACTGTTTATATTCTGACTCATAATTAATAAATGCCCCATCAGTCATTTTATGAAACATGATGAATACAACATTTTGTATACAAAATTTAAATTTCACAGGTTTAATTTGTACATTTACATACTGTATAAAAATGTGTATCATTTGCACAAAAATTAAAAAATGATGCATTTTATGTCCATTTTTATACTGTGGGTCACATAAGGAAAAGTCTGGCTAAAGAAATGTGTATGGTGTTTGTACAGCTATTAAATGTAAAAATATGTCAAATTTGACTCTGAGCAGTATCAATCAATCTTTATTTGTATAGCGCCAAATCACAACAAAGTCATCTCAAGGCACTTTATACATAGAGCAGGTTCTAAACCGAACTCTTCAGGTATGTAAGGGTTAATTGAACATTTTCATTCAAGTGATTTATAGGCTAATAATTGATCTTTAAACAATGTTATCGCCCTGGGAAGTACCCTGAACTGCATTGTATTAGTCCATGGTGCTGTACTAATAAACTTTATCACATATAGTGGGATATGTGTGTGTGTGTGTGTGTGTGTGTGTAGTGGATGAGTTCCAAGTAAAACCCTGGATGATTTGCCAACACTCCCCTGGTTTCTGTTCCTTTTAACATATGATACCACACCCCTCTACAATACACAGTCAGTCAATAAATGTGTGCTGTGCTGCTTGTTCCTGCAGGTTATCATTGATATTAACTATCCCAGGACAAAAACGGATAAGTGGGTCGAAAACAGATACAAACAGACAAATGATAAACTGGAGAGCTGGCAGAGACCCAGAGGCAGGTGAGGTGAAGTTTGAAAACCAGTGTAAATAGATATTGTAACTCTCTTTGCTGTGTCATCATGATATTGCACCAAAGGAGCGCAACAGCTCATCTGAGTGACGCACAGCTGGTTTTAGAGGCAGAACTACAAGGATAATTAAAAGGGAGAGAGAGAGGGAGGGACTTGACAAGTAAGTAAAGCAAACTCTGGGATAACACGGAACTACAGAAGAGAGTAACAGACAAAGAGGAACTAGAGAGTTTGGAGGTGAAGAGCATGCACCCGCCTGTACAGTGAGAGATTAGTGAGCGGGGCATGAATGACAATAAGAGAGAGAGAGGGAGAACAGAGAGAGAAAGAGAAAGAGAGGGAGTCTGAGGAGGACTTTCCCCCCAGGAATTTAGTTTTACTCCCACTTTTGTAACTTTGCCTGTTGCAGTCACACAGGCTGACAGCAGAGGAATCGGTCCCAGGTGAAACACACTTTGAGTCCATTCCAAAAAGAGAGAGACTGTGTGTGTGTGTGTGTGTGTGTGTGTGCGTATGTGTGTGTGTGTGGGTGGGTGTGTGTGTATGTGTGTGGCAGTGTTTTAAAAAAAAAATGACTCAAAGGTCTGCATCTGGTCAAAAAGATGGAGTTGTCGCAGTCAATGGACACAAAGTTTCCCAAAACGGGAGTCAGCCAGGGAAACTTGCGGATGAGGACGATGAAAAGGTGGGACTGGGGAAGAAGGTGACCCTTCTTCGAGGGATCTCTGTCATCATCGGGACCATCATCGGAGCTGGCATCTTCATCTCTCCAAAGGGAATCCTGAAGAATTCGGGCAGCGTGGGAATGTCTCTGGTTGTGTGGATCGCTTGCGGGGTGCTGTCTCTGTTTGGTGAGTGGGTTAACAGGTGTGTCCTCTGTGCTGTCAGAGCAGCTACATTCAATGGAATGATGCTGGAGTAGAGTCTTTTAAAACATGTTTATTGTCTGGAAATAGGGTAAATACTGTAACTCATTTGAGCAAATTCCATAATAATACACACCAGTCCAGATGTTTAGTGTTTACCAAAAATATTGAAATATAAGAAACACTGTCACACAAAAAAGGCCTTCTATTCAACAACTCCCCAGAATGAACTGTGAAAATATTCAACCTCATTAACATGTGTAATTGATCAATCATTTTGTAATATTTGCTTGTATTAGCTTGTATATAGCTTGTATCCAATTTATACATTTATTACTGGAAAAAAAATCTCATCTCTAAATGACTCACTGTCTAATTAACTTGTGCCCCAAAATACTCAACTAAAAGCAAATGCTGAGGTTATTTAATGGGCAAGCTATTAAAATCCTTTATTTACTCAAACTAAAGGTTACATTTGGTTTTTATATGCACATAAGAGGTTTTATGAGTAAAAACCAAGGTTAACTGTGTTTTATGTGAAAAATATGCTCAAAAACAAATTAATTTTGCAACCAAGGCACAGAAACCAGGAAAAAAGGTTAAACTCACTCTTTATGAGAGAGCAGGTTTTTGTTGTAGTAAATAGTTATAGCAGCTTAGTTGTTTATTCTGAGGAGCTGCTGTTTTTATCTTTTTATTGGATTTGTTGTTTGAAAAAAACCCCTGATACAATTGTCTGGCACCTGTTGTCTGACAAGTATACTGAGATGAGAATATCACTCAAGTCAGTCAGTGTAGTTGTGAATCTAAAGTTAAAAATCCCCATCCCACCCCCCACACTCCCTCCCCCAGCTATTTTACTTCCTGTTTGAAACCGCATATAACATGATGAAATAACTTGACGTGGACACTTTTTACAGCGTGTGAACAAGTATGTGTTCACACGCTGTAAAAAAGTGTCCAAAGTGCCACTCCACAGAAATGTAAATATTAGCATTTCCTGCAACAAGTCATGACAACTTTAAGAAAAATGATGATGTAATCCTGTGTCAGTGGGTGCACCTCTACCCCCAGGCACTCTCTTCATTACAATGAAGTTGCTTATGATTATGATTTTGAAATGAATATTTATAATATGAACATAAATCATTTCTACATACCACAGTGCGGTTCACCCAGGTCTTACCTTATAAAACACTCTCATATCCCAATTACACGTCACTTTATATGTAGACGTTTGATGATCTAAGAGTCAAAGGAGCTGTGGTGAAGGAACTAATTATGACACTGTTTAAAAGTCAAATTGTGGTGTAAACTCAAGTCAGACTGTGACCCAAAAGCAACAGACAGGATAGATTTGTTGTGGTTTGTGTTCACAACCACATGTTTACTTAGTGTCTTTATCAGTGTGTTCTTACTGCCAGATTTATAAAATACAGTAACTGTCAAAGAAGTGTTGTGCCATTTCCTGAAAGGTTATTCCAGGACACTTGGTCCTGTCTGCATCATGGACCTAGCACCACCTAAACCTACACAGCACTCTGAACCCTCCTGCTGTCTAGACTCAAAAAGACACCTTCATTCAAAAAAAAAAAACTAAATACATTTTCATCATTTCATCATGACTTCTGACTTTTTGCTGAACTGATACATTTTAAAACTTTTTTTTTCTTTGTCCAAAAGCTATACACCTTTAGGATACAACACTTCTCTTAGAATCTGTTTTGACTGAACATTTGCACATGAAATAAAGTATACACACACACACACACACACACACACACACACACACACACACACACACACACACACACACACACACACACACACACACACACACACACACACACACACACACATCATTTTATTTATATTTATATATTTATTTATAATTATATTTACATTTATTATAATGATGATGATGTCAGTAATACTAATGCAATAAGAACATTGTGCCTTAGTGTCTCAGTTTCTGTGGCACGCACACACACACACATTCATAATCATTCATTGTGTTTACTATTGTATGTATAATGATGATGATGACAGTAATAACAATGTGTCTTAATACCCCAGTTTCTGTCTTTTGCTGAACAAGCAGAGCAGGTAACTGGCTGGAGGCCTCAGACTTTCACACTCACTGTCTGTCAGATGCCAAACAGCAAATGTGTATCCCAGAGCCCCAAACAGGTTATTCTGGTCATTGCATTCAAGAAACAGAATGTACTCCTGACTGAACCACCTGATGCTCAGGACTAGGCATAATAATTAAATCAATAAATACATAACTATTATTCCCCAAATTGTGGATTCCTTCTACATGGCATGCACTGATTCAGTATAAAACCTACAGGCCCATCTAAAGATCAGTGCTGCAGGAGGCAGTGCTGAGGCAGTGTGGTGTGTACTGTAGCATAAATTGTTGCAGTATCCTTAAATCCTTTCGTTTTGTGCTGTAATGAAAGGTCCAAGCACATTATCCTTTAATACTCTTCCTTAACCCCTTTCCTGCCTCCCTTAACTCCTAGTCTCCATACTTGTAATTAAAATCCGTCCACCTAAATCTTGCTCTCTTAAGTTATGGGTTGAGACCTGGGGAGGCTCCCACAGTAATATATTTTGGTGATGTTGGAGGTCTTCAGATGTGGCTGAGACAGTTTAACAGCCCAGGGATTGTTCTGTGCCTATACCTTCTTGTATTGAAGCCAGAGCTAATCTGTCACCTCTGTCATTGCAGGAGCTCTGTCTTACGCTGAGCTGGGCACTTGTATTAAGAAGTCTGGGGGACACTACACATATATAATGGAAGCTTTTGGCCCTCAGATGGCTTTCGTAAGACTATGGGCTGACCTCATCGCTATCAGGTAATGGATGTCTCCTTAAATCAAGTCTACTGACCATAAACTGATCAATATTTTTACATGAATAGAAGATCAAGTGACAAACTCAGCTGTTCTCTTTAACTCCGTAGAGCTTTTTTTTAGCATCGTTCAGCTCGTTGTTTTACTTTCAAAAGGCCAATAAGTAACTATTTTGATTGAGTCTCGCGGCTCTCATACAACCTAGCTTCCAGCAGCAGCAGACAGCTGTTTTCAATGAAAAAGACAACCCACTGTACACTACCTGCTCAACACCACACAGCAGACAGATAAAGTTGCCAGATAATACTTTCTCAGGAGCTGGTGGAGACCAAAACAACAACAGAAAAAAAAGCTAGTTAAACCCACATTACTTTGCCCATCCTTACATTGTGGACTCAGTGTTAAAGGCTCTGTCACACCAGTCAAATTCATTTTAAACAGAATTCCTGCCAGCACTGGATTTGCGTACAGAGATGAAGTACATTCTGACTCAGACTCATCTTTCGGTCGAGATTCAGCTTTGGTGAACTCTATCATAAGTTCAAACCTTCAATCCTTAACCCTAACCCTGTCAGTAAGTCTGTCACAATAATGACGTCATCGACTTATTGTAAAATACATCATGATCATTTTTTTGACCTCAGTATTGCCACGCTTCACATTAGCAGCTAAGAGGCTATTCATGTCACATTGTTTAAGCTAGTAGTGTCCTCCATTCCTCACTGTGTACATCCTGAGTGGAGACTGTAGAAGAATTAAAGGTAAATAAGTCAGTTAAAATACACGAGTCAGTGGAACAAATATGTTGAACTAAGAGAATTTCTTGTTCTGTTTTTGACCAGCTTTGATGTAATGGAATGCAAATTAATTTCCCTTTCTGGTCTGATTGGGAACTAACTCTGTTTGTTAAATAAATATCATTATATGGAATGAAAGGTGGCAGTGGAGAAAACACAGCAGCTACAAAATACTATAATAGTGACCTGAAGACATGGAGCAAAAACGTTTAAATCTACTTCTGCAGCCCAGGACAGAGCTGAATACACTACTTCTACGAAATGTGAGTGTTGATATGATGGTCAATAAAATCTAAGTGATTGGCATCATATCCAATTCATAATTTAACATAACCGTTTAGGATATCCAAATTTGTTTCACAGCTCCTGTTTGATTCATTCTTTTAGACTGTATATTGGGTGACACAGACCCCCACACAACAAGCACATAAAGGCCTTGGCTGGCTGTGACCTTGTGAGATTCAGAGTGCAGTTTAGAGCAGTGAGGTGAGAAAAACCTCCATGTGCAGCTGTGTGTACACAGCACAGGCGAAGCAGTATAAACAGTCTCGTGGCTATCCTGAGCTGCACAATTTTATCCTGGCCTCAGGCTAGCGGGACTCAATGGAAACCATGGGAAATGAACAGAGACAGAGAATGAAAACAAGAATGAGTGAGACAAAGAGAGATTTCCCTGGCTGCAGCAGCTCAGTGGCTGTTGTGGGAAATGAAGAGGGAAATACTGATGAGCCATAGGATGAGACATGGGACAGGCAAGCCTTATTTGATTTCTTATTGAAGCCCAAACCTATAGACAGCCAGCTACCTGTTCACAACATGAGGATATGATTATGGGAAAAGTTTGCATAGGTTGATGCCCATCACATACCTAACATACACACACACACACACACACACACACACACACACACACACACACACACACACACACACACACACACACGTTCATTGTCAGGTTGAAAGCTGGGCTCAGCATGTTACCTGACCTTTATACTTGTTCTTTTGTTTGAGATAGAACACTTAGTACTATCAGCAATGGTTATCTCTTCATTATTTTGGCTTCAGTGCTACAGTAGTTATAGCGTGCTACTGCTATTACTAATAGTAATGTTGTCATTAATATGTTAGTATTCAGTTAAACAGTCTCAGAGCTTCATTATCATTCATGGTTTTCTGGCCACCAAGTAATAGTGTACAGCTAACTGTGTGTGTCTGCTGTACAGTTTATGGGGTCGTTTGTAGTGACCCTATAAATACTCCACATTCTCATTAGACTGTTTTTTTTTTTTTTTAAATTTCGTACACACATTTAAAGAAATATTTAAAGAGTGTCTTTCAAGTGTGTTAAAGCAGCAGTCAGGTGTTCATATGAACAGTAAAGATGTTTTCTTCTCTGTAATCATTCCTCCTGTTCATACTGACTATTAAAAGATCTCCTTCAAATGTGCTTTCAATGTAAAGTGATGGAGGATAAAATCCACAGTGTGTCCACACAGTCATTTAAAGTAGATGATCAGCTTCAATTGAGCTTCAGCAGTGTGAGTTAGTCATATCAAGTGATATCTGACACATTCACAGTCTTTTTAGTATCACATTCCCTCTTAGTGTTTCCTGTTTCTCTGTGGTGGAAGTATAGTAACACAAAGACTTTGCTACTAAAAACACTGTAATGATGAAACGTAGAAGATGAAGATTTGACTCATTTGGATGCTGAAGCTTCATATTAGCTTCAGATCAACTTTTAAATCAATGTTTACACAGAAGGAGGACTGTGGACTTAGTCCTCCATCACTTCCATTGTAAGTACATTATGAAGAGATCTTCTAATGGTCAGTATGGAGGAATGATTACAGAATGGAAAACAGGTTTCAAGGTTCATTTAGGCTCCTGACTGTTGTTTTAATTAAAACTTGAAAAATTGTGAACCTATCATTTATTGTAGTATTGTATATGTTTGTACTAAAGCCTGTTGTACGTTAGTATTGGTATATTTGTATGTGTGTGTGTCTTCCAGGCCTGCAGCGATGGCAGTCATCTCTCTGGCCTTTGGTCAGTACATCCTGGAGCCTCTGTTTATGCCCTGTGATATCCCCCCTATGGCTATCAAACTGGCCACCGCCATCGGCATCAGTACGTACCAGAACCGCTGCTACACTGCTGCTTGTGTCTGATAGTATGTCACTATGATATTATCTCTTGGAGATGATGATGTCAGCTGTCAACATCACTAAGACCACGGATTATCTTCCCCAAACCTGTCCGCTTACTGAAGCACAGACCACAACACAAGCAGACACTACAGCAGATGTGGAAGGACGTATAATTAGCTGGAGCACAGGGAATAACAATATGACTCCTCTTAGTCCTAAATGAAATGCTCTTAAAGCAACAGGCACAGTTCATGAATCCTTTTGAATCTTTTGATAGGATGGTAAACATGCAGAATGTGTCACATTTGCTCAGCTCCTCACATATCCTACTGAGGCATGCAGCAATTTAACTGTCTGTCTACACAGTGATGGAACAGATATGAGACAACATGAACAAGACATGTATTACTTTTCTGTGAACACAACACACATGATGATAACAGTACTTACAGGACAGGTTCACAATTATTTAAGTCTGTCATAAAACAACAGTCAGGACTATAGAGAGAAAAACATTCATATCGAGGTCATTTTGGTACATAGAGTTCACAAAGTGCTAGTGCACACAGACAGGATACACTTCATTCCTATGTTTACTAGTCCAATCATGTGTACAAGTGTATGTATATACAGAGAGACAGCACAATGGACCAACCTTTCTCCACGAAGCATGAAATGCCCACCCAATCCTCAGTTCCATTCTTTCAAATGCTGTACGTGTACTTTCTTAATGTGTACTGGGCCCATATAGTTCAGGTTTGGTCAGGTTTTAAGGTTTGACTGCTTAACCTCATCACCCGACAGAACAGAGCGATAAAATCACAGATTATCTTCAATTAACTTCTGTAAGTTAGTTTTAAGGTATTTCTGACGTTCTTTCTTGCAACAATATCTGCTGAGTTGGGATTTTTGGCACAACATCACCTACTTCAGGTGCATTGAGAAGAAAAAAGTCTGAAGAGGTCAAAACATCAGCAATATTTACTGTATGATTTAGAGCCTGACCGATATACTGTATTGGTCAACCATTATTATCGGCCGATATTGTGCTGTCACAGATATATCAGTATGTGTTTATTCCATATGATATGTGCAGGGAAAAAAAGATGCATAGATATATATATGTATATATATATATATATATATATATATATACATAAGGAAAAATGATTTTATGTATATATATATATATATATATATATATATACATAAAATCATTTTTCCTTATTCAAGTTTAATATTTAAATATTAAATTCCCAGAGAAGTTAGTTTATTCTTAAGCTGTCAAATATTATGGCCTCTATTCTATTACATATCTTTTTCACAAGTGTTTGATAATCATGTTAAAATATTGTGTGTTCATATATATATTCTGTATATCAGATTATCAGACAATATATTGACATCAGATTAGTAAAGGCTTGTGGTTACTGCTGCTAGGTTAATGCATGTTTAAGTTAAGGCAACTAAAACAGCTGGTTAAGGGTTAGAGGTTAGAGAAAGATCATTGTTGTGGTTAAAATATGAACAAATATTAACTGTTGGAATTTGACTGGATGCAAACACACTAATTCTGAGGGGAAACTGCTGTTATATTACTACAATAACACTTAAATACACTAGTTGCAATATATGTGAAGTGTGATCTGATGTGTATACAACACAGCAGTGACACATGCTCCATAGTCAAATATCATGGTAAGAGACAGAAATAAGACCTGTGTACTGAATGAAACACAATTAGCAATACCACATCTCCTGCTGACGTGCAGGCTTCCAGGATGACGTGACACCACTCTCTTCCTGTCCTTGCAGCTTCTGTTATGTACCTGAACAGTATGAGTGTGACGTGGACAGCCAGGATTCAGATCTTCCTCACCTTCAGCAAGCTGCTGGCCATCTCTATCATCATAGTACCTGGAATGTACCAGCTCTTCAAAGGTAAGTCGCCTGTTTCATCATCACTCCCATTAACACAACCATCATCATCATCATCATCATCATCATCATCATCATCATCATCATCATCATCATCATCGTGGCCTCTAACAGCCTCTATTAGCACTATAGTAGAGCTTCATATTGCTCCAGGAGTTCACAGGACGCTTCGTGTTACATCATCGTGGTTGTAATTGTTGTTCAGGAACATTCTCAGACTTCACACAGTGCGCTCAGCTGCAGCAATTAACATCGCTTCCTTTATTTCACACAACAGCACGCACTGTAAATATAACCTTAAACCTCAGAGGCCATGATACACATCTGCTCACAGCTGCTCACAAGTGTTTCACAACATTCAGCAGGTTCTACATCACAACATCTGGACTCAGTCACTCTGTTTTCCCCTCAGTTGTTGATCCCACTTTAAAAATCTGGTTATGTGTAAAAAAGCATCACTGTACATGTAGTGCTAGAGATCAGTCACATATCTTGAATTATACACTAAGTAACACTGATAACACTACTACTACATCCTGATGATTACAGGGATTCATCTTCAGTGTAGCAGTACAGAATGGTTTATATAGGGTCCATACAGGATCCCATATGGGTCCAAATTTAGAAGTATAGATCTGTTTTCTAGCCACGATCACCTCTTTTGTCCTTTCTTAAAACTACAGCAATACATTCAACTCCTAGTTTGACAAAAATGAAATACATTTAAAAAATATTACAATCATAAAAAATAATAATCTTGAGTCAAGGAAAAACTGATTTTATAAAGCCATTCCATGATATTGTTGAAGGGGAAAGTGAGACCCGCTTTCCTTTGTACTGTCCACATTATGATGATTTCAGAGAGTTAATGTTCCAAAAAACGTCTCGACTGATCCCTCAAATATTTTGTCCTTCTGATGAGAAAATAATGGAACATCTATTTACTTTTGATGTATTTAAGCTTTCAAGTTTTGTGGCAAAAGCCTGGAAAAGAAGGCAAGGTGGACCGTTCAATTAATACTTGATCTGATTATTATTATAATTATAATAATTATTTTCATTTTATTTTATCTATCTATCTATCTGAGCCTATTATAAAGCTTATACTGTTGTCTTTCCAGCAGTCCACTTAACAATATGCATTACTTCTTAGCTAAAAACAAGACTTACCTAGTGTGTTGCAGCAGGCCATATTTTGGCTTTTGTTAAATAGTAAATGGACTGTACTTATATAACACTTTTCTAGTCTCTTTGACCACTTTCAACTACATGTCACATTCATCCATTCACACACATTCATACTGTACACTGATGACAGGTAGTTAATCTGCTCATCAGGAGGAAACCAACCATTCATACACTGTTGGCACAGCCATGAGGATCAATTTGTGGTTAAACATCTTCATGGACATGAGGACTAGAGGAGCCAAGAATCAAACCACTGATCTTTCCGATTGGTGGGTGACCTGCTCTACCTCCTGAGCCACAGTCACTCCTTTGTTATGTTCTCATCTTGAACGTGAGCCACCGCTGATTAATTCCATACCTGATGTTTTATGATCCACTATAATTAGGCATGATACAACCTGAATCCCTGTTTCTGTTATCTTCACTGCTCTCCTGACTGTGCAGACTGAGTGCAGCCTTCTAGTTATGGCTTTGATTGCTGCTGCACAGATCATTCTAGTGCTGCAACAGTTTCTCCTCATTCAGGAGCCAATTATGATGCTTACAACAGTCAACAAGTTATATGAAGAAATATGTGTGCATGTTTGTGTGTTTATTTGTGTGTGTTTGTGTTTGCAGGGGAGACCAAAAACTTTGAGAATGCTTTTGATCTGAACAAGGTGAAGCTGTCTGGTATGCCACTGGCCTTTTACTCTGGGATGTATGCATACGCTGGGTGGTAGGTATGGTCCTCACACACACACACACACACACACACACACACACACACACACACACACACACACACACACACACACACACACACACACACACACACACACACACATATGCATACAGGAGCGGTCATCAAACATTCATTTCAAATGGTGTTAGATATTATCAGTCAATGAAGCTATAAAAGATAATAACTGCTTTGTTTTCCAGGTTCTACCTGAACTTTGTGACAGAGGAGGTAGAGAATCCTGAGAGGTGAGTTTAATCCACATGATGGCTGCAAATACATACATTTAAACTTTATTTATACACTTATCAAAAAGCAGATTTGAATGTAAAGTGCTTCACAGATATAAAAAACTGAAAAAACACAATTACACACCAGAATAAGTTCAATCCAATCAAGAAATACATTGATAATGAATAAAAAAACTTAATGTATTTAGTACAGCTCCGTTCACTGAGCAGTCACAAAGTGCTGGGTAAAATTATAAAAAATAAGACCACGAAAAACAGTAAAGAAAGAAAACAAACAATGTGCAACTGAAAAACATTACAAACACTGGACTGCACAACACGAGACGATGGCCTGCTCCACTAAATGAGTCTTCAACTACTATTTAGAAACATTAATGTACTCCAAGAGACAATTTGTTGTACAACACAGAGACATTAAAAATACACCAGGCAAACAATCCAAATCATCCATAGCAGCATCACAATATTATCACAGTTCAACTCATGACACAGGCAGAAAGGTCCAGTTAAAATCACAAATATAAGTCAATAAATAATATATTGCACATTCCCTTGTATTCCCTATTCCAAGAAAAATTAATTCAAATTATGAATATAAATAAACAACATAGTGCACATACTCTGCATCATACTGCTACCTCTACCTGGCTACCTCTACTTGTTTAATTGGGTTATAGCCATGGCAACACAGGAGTTTTTTGCTCTATTGGTTCTGATTTTGGGGGAATCTGTACCTCCAACCAGAAAGGAGAGGCTGAAACTCCACAGAGAGTACATGAGATGAATTTAACCATCCTGTTATCCTCAGGTCAAGGAAGGAGAGGAAGAAGGAAGGAAGGAAAGGAGTAAGAAGGGAGGGAGGGAGGGAGGAAAGAAGGAAGGGAGTAAGGAAAGAAGGGAGAAAAGAAGGAAGGAAGGAAGGAAAGGAGTAAAGAAGGAAGGGAGGGAGGGAGGAAAGGAGAAAGGAAGGAAGGAAGGAAGGAAGGAAGGAAGGAAGGAAGGAAGGAAAGGAGTAAAGAAGGAAGGGGGGGGGAAGGAAAGAGAGAGGGAGGGAGGAAAAGAGGAAGGAAGTAAGGAGAGAAGGAAGGGAGGAAGGAAAGAAGGAAGGAAGTGAGGAAAGAAGTATGGAAGGAGGGGGGGCAACGAAAGAGGGAAAGAGGGGAAGAACGAAGGAAAAATTAAAGAAAGAGGGAGGAAGGAAGGAAAGAAGGAACAGTCAAAAGAGATGGGATCAATTTGACCCGGGAGGACAACAGGAGGGTTAAAGGTGTCAACAGAGACCGCAGATCGTATCTCTATAGGAAGAGTAATCTACAGTGTTGGAGCCAGTTAGGCCAGACAACCAGTAAGCTCTGGTCAGAAGACCTCAGTGACCTACTGCTGAAAAATGATGGAGCATGTCAGAGATGTACAAAGGGACCTGACCATGCAGGGCTTCAAATGTGATAACAAGAACCTTGAAATGAATCCTAAATTTAACACAGGAAGCCAAAGTAAAGAAGATAGGTGTGATGTGAGTCGTGGTGTGATAGTGGAGTGTAAAGTCAGTGGTGGAGGTGACTGCAGTGCATGCTATTTGTTAGCATAACTGACCTCAGTTTGTTTGGGTGGACTCTGTCAGTCCTGATAAGGGAGAAACGATGCCAAAACAGATTAAAACTGTCAATAAAACCTTTAGTGTGGGCTCTACAGGTGGACTGGAGCCAGGTGTGGAGCTCAAATACCCCTCTACCCTGCCTCAGGTCAGTAAGAGCAACAGCTGGTTGGGAAGTCTGAGCAGGGGTTTAAGGGGTGAGAAGGTCGATAATATAAGACGGGGCAAGGCCGCTCACTGATTTAAAAACAAGCAATACAATTTTAAAGTCAATTGTGAACACCATGTGTAATCAGTGCAAGGGGGTGAGAATGGGGGAGTTACAGTAATCTAGACGGCTGGAGACAAAAGCAGGAATTGGATTGTGTGCATGTCTGAATGAAAGAAACAATCTAAACTTGGCAATAGTCCTAATTTGACAGATAGCAGACTTGGTGATATTGCTGAAATGTTCAGGTCTGAATCAAACATTACTCCCAGATTTGTGGCCTCATGAGTGCACTGCAAACCCCCCCGAAAAACTACAGTCTGTCATTCACAATCCCTTTGTGCTTTGGGTCCAAACACCATTACTTTGTAACATTTGCTTAAAAAACTATAGTAGCATGTGTCTGTGTTTAAAATATATAACAACATTTACAAGAGTAGGCCTGTGTGAATATACACCAGGATATAGGAAGATGAGAAAAGTAATGTTAGAAGAAAGATATCAAAACAAATGTGGATACTTAATCTCATCTGTTTTTTCCACGCCACATTTATTACAGACTGAATTTCACCAGTCACACTGAATAACATCACTTTAAAAGCACTAACAACAGTTTCTATGGCAATCAAGGTTTAATTAACCTGAGCAGGAATGGTGTTATCATGGGAACTTTACCATGGTCCTTTTGGACTATAACAAATCATACATTACACAAGGGATGTACTGAAGATGTTTCTATCAACATCCTCTATAATTGTTTTGTGTGCATATGATCACTCTTCAGCTAGTGAGACGCAGCACTCACAGTGACAGTGAGGTAACAAAGTAGAACGTAGGAATTTGGAGGTTGGGTGGATGGTTGCTTTGATATATTGGACCTGTGCCTTTGCATCGATTGGTTTTTGTAGCTTCCCTATCATACTTTACAATCTTTCCTCCTCCTACCATCCAGATTCACACATTTGTGATTAAATGTGCATGGTTCTTAGTGAGCAGCTGTTTATTTATTTTAATTAAACAATTCCCAGCCAGCACGTCCATGTGGGCCCCATAAGGGTTACATTTGGGCTGAAAATGTGGGTCCCAAGTGGGTTTGTCTACAGTTTCCATGGTGGCCCACTGGGTTTCAGCAGTGGGGCCCATGTTTCTGAAACAATATGGGGCCCATACAATTTGCCCTGTTTATGCCCATACCCACTTATTTCCCTTATGGGCTCATACAGTCAGTCCACATGGGGTTCACATGAGGGGCTCATGTTACTGAAACCATGTGGGACCAGCAAAATTTGCCCATGTCCAAGCCCATGCCCACTCAGCACCCACATAGCCTGCATTTAACCCATGTGGGGCCCACATGGACATGCTGGCTGGGAAGTAACTCTAGCTCACAGTTCTTTAGCTAAGTCTTTACCTTGTGATTAATACACAATAATTAAAAATGTATTCTTATTATACAGTTTAAAGTTCATATTATCATATGTAATGTAAAAAATAGTATTACATTTGGAACAAATGTATGAAATATCTTGACTAGTGGTCTTACTCTCTTGGACCAGACAGAGTAATGCTCCACTATGGGCAAGACCACAGCCAGGATTTTATCATTTTTAGAAATGAGTCGTGAGTTCTGTAAGTGCACTCCCCACTCCCCCAAGTGAACTGAGGAAAAAGGGAAGAAGGTCTCTAAATGGTTTTGTATTATCTTTCAGCTGATTTGCTCATAACATGCAAAATGACTATGCTATGCTATGCAGGTAATCTTTATCATCTTAATTTTTTATTTATTTTTGAACATGTAAAAATATACTTTGTGTCTGGAGGTAATGAGTGCATTATCTTTTGATAACCACACTGGTATGGATTATCTTTTACTTTGTGTTTTCTGTCCTTTTTTCCACATTGCTGACATTATCGAGCTTTCTGAGCACCTCTTAGAAAGAGAATATCAAGATATTTGGACAATATGCTTTAGAAATCTTTTGCTTGGGTGCTTTTATAGCTGCCACAGTCAGCAGAGTGACCCCCCACTGTTTCATTTCTATGAAGAACACACAGAAGGAAAAAAAGGCCTGAGGTCAAAACAAGGGAGAAATGGAGGTGAATGACAGGGTACGCCTTCTGTTATTATCCCCCAGGACTGTGCCATTAGCCATCTGCATCTCCATGGCGATTGTGACTTCCTGCTATGTGCTGACCAATGTGGCGTACTACACGGTGATGTCAGCTGAGGAGCTCCTGGCCTCAGAGGCGGTCGCTGTGGTGAGTAATACTAACACCTTTTAACAAAAAGTCAATCAAAATATTGTTCCTAAATAAAAACATGCTTCCACAGAAAGCACCAAATTACTGTCATTCCAAAGTCTAGCTATATCTAGTATTATCACAGTTAAACACATGTACATGCAAAGTTTTAAACATAATTCCAGTGGATTTGTGCTGCAGTTTTTGGAATAATCCTCTTTATTGTTATCCATTGATCCTTCAGATCAGTAGGTTTGTATTTGTATAAAGGCAAAACAAATTGAGCTGTGTAACATACAGTATGTATGTAATTCTTCTTTTACAGTATATATATTTTGATACTCATATTCCTTAAGAGTGATGATGTATCTTTTTTTACCTTGGTAACCATAACTCACAATTGCATACTATCTTTTTCTGGTGCTTTCAACTAGATTTCTTGGTTTTCCATGACAGATATGGAGATTTCACATTCTTATTTTCCAAAGCAGATGTTTGTACAGAGGTTACTATGTTAAATGATTACAAAGGAGGTTACATCTGAAGTCACACCTTTAAGATTTTACTCAGGAGGGTTTTTTCCTCATTTTCATTCTTTGAAAACAATATTTTTTGTGGTATTTTATAAATAAATCATGATGTGGGCTTTTTTGGAGCACAAATGGACTTAAATGGAGTCACTGGAGAACTTTTTTCATCAACTATCTTTATTTTATATTCCAAAATCTACATGAACTAATGAATACATTTTACAATGACAGATAAATGTTGCTTTATAAGAAATGATCTCTCTTATAAATCATGTCAGTATCCATGAAAAACATCTGAACTTAGATTTTGGTGTTTAATGGGAACATTTACCCTAACAGCTGAAAACACTGAGTTAGAACTTTAGAAAAGTCATCATCATGTAATAAGTAACCCTAACCCTTACTTTGATGAAGTCATTGAAATAGTTACATTACTTATTACATTTAAATAGAGTAACTAGTCATCTGTAATCTATTATATTCCCAGAGTAACCCTACCAACCCTGACCAACCCTAAACTTAAACTTGTGCTTTCAGAAAATGCAGTAAGCTTCATGTTGGACTTGTTAGATGAATCCCTATTTTGACTTATCTCAGTTTCATCATCAGTGCTGTTATCAGAATATGGTGCAACAGAGGGAATGAATCACTATGGTGAGAACATTTAATGATCACCTTCCCACAAACCTTAAAATAGTATGAACAATTCTTTTTATGGCTTTGGTTGCCATTAATTAAGTGTTGAAAGTCTGTCTGAGCTTTACATCTTCCCTGGTTCATATAGATTTTAAAGATGCTAGCAAAGTATCTGCATTCTCTAAAGCAGTAGTCTGTTCAATGATGTGCTAATCTGAATTTCTGTCATAGCTTTTTTCCTGAAAGTAAAATTATCGACTAACACTGCAGCAACACTGTAGCCTGTCACTCATTTTTACCAGCTGTCAACAGATGTTTGATGTTGATTTGTTCCGAGTTGGAGCTGGCCTTGGCTTGGGCAGTGGGAAGGTGTCTGCCACTTGAGAGAGTTTAGTTGAAGTCTCACCTCTCTGCTGTTAGTGATGTTTACTCCCAATGTGAGCGCCACAGTTGGGCTTCCTGCACTTAACATGCCAAGTGTCTCTGACAGTTTGGCTTCCCAGCAGCTGTTAATGTGATTGTTTCAGCCCAGCCCTGTTAATGCTAATCACATCACAGACATCCCCTAATAACAGCCACCATTACTTGTTAGACTGAGGACTGCTACTGTATGCCTATAGCTGGGGAAGACTCATTCACTAAAAGATCTCTGATCTTTTCTAATGCAGTTACTTATATTGCCCTGTGCACGATGAGTGATGGGAGCGCCTTAAGAAAGGTGTTAAGAGCATTTATCTGTTCTTAGACGGCTGTGATGGGATAAAAGAATTACACTCTGTTCATCCTCTCTTACAGACAGTGGGCAAAAGTTTACATCTCAAACTTAATTACAGACTTTTAACTCGTGTCTAGAATTTGTCTCAAGGAGGCTGGCCTCTAGGTCCAATTAGTAATTTTAGATCACATATATTAGAAGAGTATTCACATGATGTAAGAGTCTGAAGAACACAGTAGAGGAAGAGGCGTAGAGCTAATATGATTACATATAGATATAGAACTTGTGTGTGTCTCAAGATAAGTTAGCCATCACATCAATTTGAGATGTATTGTCATTTCTAATCCAAGAGTTTGACATAGATGCAAAATGAGTAGATTGTTTGTTTCAATCAAAATAGAAAATTAAATTAGATTTAAATATAGGCTGTTCTCATACAATGTCACCACAAGAGAAAACATGAATGATTTACATTTGGTTGATTTGTGCTGGTTGGTCTATGAAAATCAATCACTTTGAAAGTGAAAGCAAATACCAATCCACTTTTATATTGTGTTGGTGGAACTACCCTATACTCGACATTTGGATAAAACATCCCATTCAAAGCATCATTTAATAGACTCCGTTTTTTACATGTTTAAATTGTATCATAGATAATCATGTTTTTAACAGTGGTTGATCAGCCTGTACGAGTGACAGGTGCTGCAACAAGGATTTATCTCACTGACTTCCCGCCAGCACTGCCAGTTATGTTTGACAGGGCCAAACTAGAAGCACAGAAAGTACTGGGAATTGATCCCACTACTTTCTGAAGTTGAGTCATCAATTGTGTTTGACAGGGCCAAATTGAAAGTGCCACTACCAGGAATTGAATCCTATTCTTTTCCCTTTATACCTAAAGTGATGAGAAAGAAATTTCAAACATTTCAAAATGACATAATGAGCACATGATGTGTCTCTTTAGCAGACTTTTTTATTCACCACCTATGAACATAAACATAATATAGTTTGCCACGTTATAGGTATGGACCATTCTCAGAATCTATCTCAGTATAGTTTCTTGTAGTGTGTCTAATCCCATCCAGCATGTCCATCTGGGCCCCACATGGGTTAAATATGGGCTACATGGGTACTGATTGTTCATGGGCCTTAAATGGGCAAATTCTGACTGTATGAGCCCTCTAAAGGATGTAATTGGGCTAAGTGGGTATGGGCATAAACAGGGCAATTTGTATGGGCCCCATATTGTTTCAGAAACATTGGCCCCACATGAAGCCCATGTGGACTCAGTAAATGGGCTCCAGTTAAGGTCCGTTCTGATCACACTTAGATCTCATATGGGCAAACATATGGGGCCTACATGGCCTAACCCTAACCCTAACCCAGTTGAGCAAACACAGGTGAGACCACCATTGAAACTTGTGATGTGTGTTTTTATGAGTATTCCATCTCACTAACTAACATTAGTAGCATTTAGCATTAAGTTCCAACTTTGGTTTCTCTTTGTGTTGTTTTTGACCAAATGACAAACAGACACAGTCAGCTGTAGAGTAGCTGGTGAACATAGTGGAGCATTTACTGTAGCAGCTGAAGAGCCAGGTAGTTTCCTCAGGAGTTGGTAGAGTGTAAAAACAGAGCTATAAGAGAGTGAATATTGGACTTGTATTCAGCAGGTGGACAGAAACACGACTCCAAATGAATGATAATGTAGATCAGTAACTGCTGGATGTGGAAATGAGCAGCTGTTTGCCAACCAGTTTAAAATACATAAATATACAAAGTCTGTGGTATGTCTGAGTACACACTGAGTACTCACTTTTCTCCCTCGTTGTCTCCACCATATCCTCAGACTTTTGCAGACAGGCTGTTGGGGAATTTCTCAGTAGCAGTGCCGGTGTTTGTGGCTTTGTCCTGCTACGGTTCCATGAATGGCTGCCTGTTTGCCTTGTCAAGGTACTGATTCTTCTACTCTGGTGGCCTTGGTACACCTGTTTACATTCAAATGACGATGAATAAAAGCACTTCATGTGTTTATTTTACATTCACAGTGGCAAATGTTACTGTTACTGGAGAAAGCTTTAGACAGGATGAATATGGCATGGTAACATCCAACAATAAATACAACTGGAAGAGAAACAGTGCCAGAATATCAAACTTAGAAAAGGAAGGTCTATCATATAGGCCTATATATTGTATAAGCCTGCAGTTGAGGTAAATAAAGTCACTATTGAACTGAAGGTATAGGTACAGTGATGAAAGCTAGTCACGCTAGTATGTTTCACTCTAATGCACATCCTCTGTTTGGAATCCACAGTGTGCAAGTTCCTGATAGTCTTTGAACCTACACACCTGGGACAGTCTTAATGGAAATCAGAACACAGAACACAGAGCACAGACATGCTCATATCCCTATTGGATATCAAAATTCCCAGTTTAGATCATGCAGTTTAGTTTGCACTGCATGACATTACTGGGTAGCAAAGCTCATTTTCTGTTGGTGTAGCAAATCATCACATAATGTCAACATAGAGTGAATGTGATCCAGAATCAATTCAATATTACCTCGGTTTTTATTATCATTATTCATATTTCTGTATGCCTGTTTTGTGTGTGTGTGTGTGTGTGTGTGTGTGTTTACCAGAATGTTCTTCGTGGCGTCACGTGAAGGACAACTCCCCGAGGTTTTGTCCATGATCCATGTCCGCAGACACACTCCAGTGGCTGCTGTCCTCGTACTGGTCAGTAGCACATTCATTATTATAGCAACCAATCACTTTTAATTAGACAATACTGACACCGATAGATACCATCGATACTGAGGTTTGAAATCGCGATACCAGTAACGATCGGTAGATTTGAACAAAAGTCAATAATGATAAAATATACAAATACTAATCACCATATTACTGCTAATTATTATTTCATTTTTGGAAGCATGAGTAAAAAGTATAAGTTTTGTTGCTATGGTTACCTGCTATCCTTGCACGCTTACGCACAAGGGTGTATAAACCACTATCCTCAGTCTAATCTGTAATTGAGACTTTCTAATCATATCAATAAATAATGTCTGTGGCTATGGAATGAATAAGACCCGCATGTCATCAGTTACAAAGCTTTTCTAAAAATGTTGAATTTGAGTTTGTGTGTGTGTGTGTGTAGTATCCAATGACCATGCTCCAGCTGTTTGTGGGAGACATCTACAGCCTGTTGAACTTCATGAGCTTCCTGCGGTGGCTGTTCATCGGTGTGGTAGTGCTGGGTTTGATCTACCTCCGATACACCAAGCCTGACCTCCCTCGCCCATTTAAGGTAAGGGTCTTCACACCTGTGAACTCGTACTGGTGCTACCTGGACTAGTGTCACCTACTTAGTTCTTATTAGCTATATTTCAGTCTGTCACACTCTTTTACACTCTTTGTGATAACATGCCTCAATCCTGACTTGTCCGCAGGTACCGCTCTTTATCCCAGTGGTGTTTTGTATCACATGCTTCTTCATGGTCTTCCTATCTCTGTACTCGGACCCGGTCAACACAGGGATTGGGTTTGCTATTTCCCTTACTGGCATCCCCGCCTACTATATCTTCATTTACTTCAACCAAAGACCAAAGTGGCTTCAAAGGGCTTTAGGTAAGTCATAACCATCAGTCACTAATACAGTGGTTCTTTACAGTCAACATGTTGTTCCCTAAAATAGCCTGATACTGATACAGGAACTGTTTTAGTACTAAACATACTACAAATGGGACAAAATGGAAGTTTAATATTACATTGCTGAAGGTTGAAGGTTCTGTAGGTTCTTTGACTTGGTGAGAACCCTTTTAAAGATGACTCGAATTGGGGAATGGAACAGAACTGGAACTGTATCTAAGACTTCCACCTGGCATATCCCAGTGGAACATCTCTCTAATAAAGGTTCACTCAATAAACTATGAAAGTGATCAAAACAAGTAGTTACAGCAAGAAACCTGTCATTAGAAAGGGTTACTGGGTTCTACACAGTTTCCGGGAGGTCAATGTGAAACCCTTGATGAGATCCCATTATCATGTAAAGTCACTTTAAAACCAGATTATACTGAATTTTGTCATATTTGGTGGGCTTCAACAGAGACTATTAAATTAAGAAATCATGTTTAGTTGAACTCAAGCATGTTAATACATCTGCGTTGAACAACTTGGTACATTTTATGCTTCAGGTTACCTCATGTATACTCTTCTATAATCATGTAACTCTTTTATAATCATGTAAACAACTATATTATTCCTCTTGATCATGTTAACACATTTACACTGTACTCCTTTATATACATTTCTATAATCATGTTAATTCGGGATGAATGATTTTGTGTGATGCTTTGTATAAATGTTGTAATTATGTAATTGTTGTAATAATTGTTTGATTTAATGTGGACCCCAGGAAGAATAGTCTTCATCTCTATGAAGACTAATGGGGATCCAAAGGATACAATAAACAATAAACTTAACTAGTTCAATTAGCTCTGGCTAAGAACTCAAAGATAATCATGGAAGTAGTACTAGCTGGCAAACCCTCAGCTAACAAAGTGTGTTCATTTAGGATTTAATGTGCTAATTGTACATTTTAATAGTAACTTCTGTTGTAACCTTGGGGTCTATGTTCCCACAACCCTATGTTCCCTCATTTCTAAGAAATTTTCCACCCATTATAATTAGGCCCTATGTTCCCTTATCCTTATGGTCCCTCAAGCATTTTCCACCAAGGTATAGCCATTCCCTAATGCACATAACATGTTACCCCTACTAGATCAGTGCTTCTCAACCTTTTATGTGCCAGGAACAGGTAATCTGCAAGTGCTGTCTTTTGAGGACTATTTTGATGACTAAAAATATCAAGCTCAGTTTGTTATAATAAGTATCAGTTTAGCAAAGGACTGGTCAAAAGTATCCCAAAGACCAGCACAGGTTGAGAAACACTGCTCTAAGCAGCTTCCATAACACAGTGGCTCTCCAGCAGGACTCAATGTTTCGATTACCATCATTATACTGTCCCTTCAGCCTGAGAAGTGTGGCCTCCAAGACCCTCCACTCTTTTTTTTATTATTACACTTAGGAAACATACAGTAGGGCAGTGTGGAGCGCTCTCCCATAGCTTTCCCAGGTTTTCTTTGTCCTCATCAGTTTTCCAGCCAAATAATCTCATCAGGTTAACATGTGTCAAGTATTTTTCCTTACACAAAATGAGAGATGACATCATTATGTTTTTTTTGTTTTTTTTTCTGTCCTCAGATTCCTTCAACAGAACCTTGCAGATCCTCCTGGAGGTCATTCCTGCGGAGCTATAACAGCACAATATACACAAGATCACCTCTAGTCAGCTGAACTCAGAAAGTGAAACTGGACTACTGCTAAAATGACAAATTTACTACAAAGAGTGAAAGATAAATGTTAAATGCTACATGTGAGTTTATATGTCTTTTGATAAAATTCTGTATGTTCTGTCATGTTTGAACGAAGTGAAAATGATTTTGTATTCACATGTTGTTGTTTTTTTGTGACCACTGTGATTATTTCTGTCAGTAAATGCTCACTTGATTACCATTCTCAACAAAACACACTTAACTGTGTGACCTGAGGAGCAGATCACTGGACATGATATGAACATTGGGGCATTTATTCATTTTCTTGTACTAGGACTTTTCTTGAGGGTATAAATGGAATTTAGGAGTGGTCCAGGCCTGTAGTACCAGTCCTGACCTGTAGTACCAGTCCTGACCTGTAGTACCAGTCCTGACCTGGCAGTCACTGGCTTTCTTCTGTTTGACCACCAATCATAACGTCTAAAGGCCCATTTATGCTCAACGTTAAATACGGATACAGATACGGACGGAGCCTTCTGTCCGTGCTCTGCGTTCATTTCGTCCATATTTCCATAAAGCTTACGGATAAGGACCAAACGGAGCAGTACCACCGGAAACCAGGGGGGGGGGGGGGGGGGGGCGGCAGCGTTGCTGTCACTACTCCATACGTAGCTCTAGTGAGACATGAAGAAGAAATAACAATGGTGGAACTTTTTGAGGAAAGGTTGTGTGAGTTGGTTAGAAACTTTAAACATATCGTTTTTGTCTTTTATGCAAGAGGAACATTATCAATATCTCCTCCACAGTCGCCATGTTTGTTGTTGAGTTTGTTGTTGTCATAAACTTTTGACTCTGTGCTGCCCCCTGGTGGATGTGTTGGTTAACATCCATGCCAACGTAAAGGACGCATGGAAGTATGTGAGCAGTGACGGTAACATCGTTTGAACAGGACGTATACATTTTCGTACGTACGTTGAGCATAAATGGGCCTTAAATCTGAATCAATTAGCAGTTTAAAATAAAAATAAAATAGAATACTCCATACAACTAAAACAATTCACCAGATTATCATCATCATGGCTGCCAGTTTACAGGAAGGGTTTATAGACTTTATGATTTGTTATACCAGTAGTTGCTAGGAAACGTCTTTCTGCAGGTTTCTGTCCAGCAGGATCATCCTCTGCTGCAGTTGATAACATAACACCACCTGTAATTTCTTCTAGTCTAAAATCTGTGGGACTGTCACATCCTCTGACCACCTCCCATCATGAGAGCTTTAGAAAGACTTTTCTTTTTTGTACTCCTTTATTTCTGTCACACAGCAGTGCTGCTCTATGTTGTTGTATTAATATTGTTGTTTCAGGTCCCATACTGACACTCCTAAACTTATTATGTTTGTGTCTGCTGATTTGTGGAAACAGGAACTTGAAGCAGTGTGAGATTTTTACTCTCTGGTAACATTGGTATGAATGAAACTTGGAGCAGAACATGGAACCTTATATGAACATTATAGGGGCTGATTATGTTAATGAGCAGATCTCAATGACATTTATCACCGGGCAGAAATGAGAGATTTTCAACAAGTGCAGGCAAATTAAGAAAGCTTGTTGAATTCACTCTTATAACCAAACCTCAAAAAAAATAGAGAGAGAGAGAGAGAGAGAGAGAGAGAGAGAGAGAGAGAGAGAGAGAGAGAGAGAGAGAGAGAGAGAGAGAGAGAGAGATTTGGGATAAGAATATGAAAACGTTCTTGCATGACTGTCTGGACTAATATAGTTTTTATTAATCATACTGATTGTTTTTAGAAAGGTTTGTCCCACTGTTTTCTTGAATTTTAAGCAACTACAAGCTCGAAAGCACACAAGTCACCGAAAGATGTGAAATAAACATCATGTCTTAAAATTGAAATAACCTTGTCAATAAAAGATAAGCAAAAAGAAAAGAAGGAAAAAAAAGCAACTTTCTAGTCTGTGTGGCTCTGCTTTATTCTGCACCAACTCCTGTTCCATGTGTTCACCACAGCATATCTGCACACTTTGTCTTTTTTTTTGACATTCATGCTAAGATCTTATTAATGAGACCCTCTCTACAGCACAATGTTGGTTATTTAAATCAACGACAGTATTAATGTATATATTTACAATATTGATACATATGTCCATATAGAAAACATGCAAAACACATGAAAACACACACATGAAACACATGAAAAAAATGAGAAGCATAATGTTTAATGCAATGAGCTGTGATCATTTTCATCATAAAACTAATCATTTGTCAAAAATAAAACTAAACTAATAAACTCATTTAAGCTTTTTATTACAATTTGCTCTTAAATCCTTCAAAGCCACCTCAGTCTGAGACTAAACTAAAACACTCTTATTTCAAGCTTGAACCAGCACTCAGTACTTTTTAAACCTGTTATTTCAGATTTAAATGATACAACATGATATAATATAATATATAATCATATACTATTCATGTTTTTATGTCAGCTGATGATGTGGTTCATGCTGCTGCCACCAGTTGAAACACAAATGACTTATTGCTCTATTGATATGATTTCATGCTTTAGTGCTATACTGAGCCAGCAGAGTATAAATACTTACTGTATGTTACACATTAAAGATCTAAAACACTACAGAGCATTCAAAGAAATAAACTGTATAAGAATTAAAGCATTGCCCAAGCACATTTTCACTAATGACTAACTAACCCACATGCATCTCACACATAAAAACACTAAGAGGTCAGAACACAAGGTTCCGTCATGATAAAATAGACAGTGGGTCATCATGACAGAGGTAACTATACATCAGCTAGTTTTGTGTGATGTGGGTTAAAGTTACTTCTTCCTTCATGTTAGGTCACCCTTGTTGTCATGGCTACAGTAAAAACCACAGGGTTAAAGTTAGGATGATCATTGGTATCTGCATCATCTTACATAATAGATTCTGAACTACTAATCATAATAATAACTTTATTTGTATACCACCCTTCATACAATAAATTAGCTCAAAGTACTTTTCCACAAAACAAATGACCAAGCTTCACATTAAAAGCACTTAAAAGGAGCATCGAGCATGTTAAAAAAGAACAAAAAAGAAACAGGAAAGAAATACAAACATTCATGTAATATACAATGCAAAATAAAAGTGATAACAATTTTAAACTAGAAAAAACAGTACTTAGTAAAAGTAACTAAAAAACGGAATATATACAATGTATAAAATCAAGTCAAATACAACTTATTAAAAGAAGTGCAGTAGTGATTGATAGACAAGCTGAAAAGCAATACTATAGATGCTAGATGGCATCTGTCAATCAAGCATTAATAATATAAAATATGAATTAGTCCATCTTTCACTCTTTCCTGATACAATATGAACATTAAAGTTCATTAAAAATACTGCTGCTGCTGGTTTAAAAATGGTTTGTAATCAGTGAGAAAAACCTGTTGAAGCATTGCCATGTCTCTGACTGCGTTACCATGCAGATGATTTGACACAGTCATTATAATCACTTTCCATTAACTCTCTGACCTTACATGGACTTCCTGCTCTCCACTCACTTTCCACATCGGCCAGTCAGACTGCATCAGCACCACCCTTTACCTCCTGTATCAGTGAGTGAAGTAGCTTGGCCCTATGTAGCCTGGTGTGGTTACAGTCTTACTCCAAGATGTGCATGTGTGTGTGTGTGTGGCATGCAGTGTGCTGATGTGGCTGCCCCCCCCACCTCCCCTGGGTGGGATTTACAGGTAATCTGTCTGTGTAACCGTTGCCCTGTGGCACACTGCATTCCCTCTCAGCTCTCTGTCCTGTAAATGGAAGAGCTTTTACTGCTGATGAGAGGATGGCAGGATGGAGACAAAATGCCCAGGAGCTTTCACTTTAGCGCTGAGCCATAAAAAAAAAGCTGGCTTAAACACAACTAGCAGAAGCCTTTTGTGTGAGCAAAGCTAGCTGTGCTCATACTGCAGGCACATGATGAACCTGGACCACACTGCTGATGGTTCACAGGCTGTCACTGCTCAGGCTACTGTAACACTTATTTAAATGTCTTCACATGGACATTAATTAACACTCATTTCATGCTTTACATCATACCCACATCCCAGCTTGCTTTACATCTGTAGCAGTGATGGCATTCAGGATTTCATATGGAAAAATAAGCTCTCAGGTCTCATTTCAATTAACCATTTGTCATTCACATATTTTATTTGAGCAGGAAATATATGAAAGGAAATGGAAGAAATACCAAAATAAAACATGAAATTGAAATTGTGTAAAATTGTCATGTTTGGTGGAGGTGAAAAAATGAGTTCATGTACAGATGTGATCAAAAAAATTGAATCCACTTGAATATATTTGCATAAAGGTAGTTGATGGAAAATGCTAAATGCAATGATTCACATGTATTTTGCCAACATTTAGAAATCAAATGTAAAGTTTGAACATCTGGTCTTAGTACTGTATATTTGGCCACAATTTGCAGATCCTTTAATCATTACATACTATTCACATTCAAAGTGTTTTTTTCTTCTCTCAAATGTAAAATTGGGTGTAATTAAACCAGATATCTCATAAAAGAGTACATTTTGTGTGTGTGTTGCTCTGGGCTGCAGCATGGCTTTGAGACTGTATTAGTGCACCTGCAGTCCAAACACAATGTATTATTTCTCCTTTCTCTCTCTCACTCCATCACTGACTCCTTATCTTGCACCACACCTTTTCTTCTGTTTGTCCCTTGGGTTGCTGTTATTGTATAGCATCTGACTGATCATTTCATATGTTTGATTTAAGCATATTTAATTGTAGTTCCTTAAGAAGTAAACATAATTGACCGACTTAACAGTACAACTGTGTGTTATATATTCCCACTGAATAAAACCGTCTCAACATTAAATATAGAACTACAACCTGAAGCATTAATACTAGTATCAGCCTGTCCAAAGCTTTAAAAGTTTGAGGGACAGGCTTCTAACTTCCATCAAAGTGAAGCTACAGTGTCCCATGTTGTCCCCTAAAAGCTTCACGTTGACATATTTCTGACCACATTCTGCTGAATCCTGGAGGGAAGCACACAACGCTGAATCCTCTCCACACTGAACAACAACAGAGAGAAGTGAGCACTGTAAGAAACACGCAGCTCCCAGTGGATGAGAAGTCTCAGTTCCTGTTTGACACACACACACACACACACACACATCGACACATATCTGAGCTCTCATTAGAGACAGCAAATAGGGTTTGAGACACTTTATTTTTATACCTCAACTTGCATTTTTTTTAATTAAAATACACAGAAGAAAAAATAAATCTGTAAATAAATGCTTTCATGTGTTTGTGCCAAGGGGTGTGACCTTTTGGTTTTTAGCTCTGAGCAGCATGGAGAAGATAATTAATACACTAAAGAATTTAAGTTCCAGGTGCAAGATGAAAAAAAATGTAAAAAATCAACCCATCTACCCAAGGATTGATTATATAAGGTGTTACCCATGTGGCTTTACATGTATGTATGTGTGTGTATATGTGTGTGTGTGTGCATGATGCAAAGTCTCTATTACCACACTGTGTCAGCTCAAGGAACATGCATGCTGGTAGCTAAGAGATAACACACACACACCAGAGAAAAGGCGAGAAGTTGGCGTGGTGACAAAGGCTGAGGCTCACACACACACACACACACACACACACACACGAATAATGTGCCACAGCCCTGACTGCAGGCTGAGAGAGACAGAGACAGAGACAGAGAAAGAGAGAGAGAGAGAGAGAGAGAGAGAGAGAGAGAGAGAGAGAGAGTGATGGAGAAGAAGAAAAGAGCTGGATAACATTTTGAGGAGGCGTCCAAGGAAATATACCAACCTGCGTTCACACTGAGAGTCAGCCAGTATACTGTCTGTTCTATGGTATCCTACTGAGACACACACACACACACACACACACACACACACACACACACACACACACACACACACACATAGCTGATAATGTGTTTATCACATAGCATCAAAAAGAGCAGAGAACACCATTTGGTCTCCAATTCCATGACAACCCTGTCTCCTAGCAATGCTGCTTTTATACCACCAAACTACAACATCAAATATGTTTTGAAGGAAATGTGATGCCGGCCCAGTGATGCGCACACACACACACACACACACACACACACACACATACACACACACCCTCTATATACTGAGTGGGGAGGAAAGGACAGAACCCATGGTCATCACCAAGTGTTTTAAGTTCACTATCATTCAGAAAAGCCTGACGTCATCACTTATACATATCAGTCAATCATCATGAAGGATGGCAAGCTCTGATGTGGTCTGCACTGTGTCTCACTTGAGTCTTTCTTTTATTACTAAAACTTAAACTATTAAAACTCCTGCTTATTGTTACTTTAGGAGTTTCATTAACTTAAACTTCTTCCCCAGAGTTTGCTGGGCGCTCTCTCTCTCTCTCTCTCTGCAGATCGCCCACCTAGAGTCCGGTTCTACTTATGGTTTCTTCCCATTAAAAGAGAGTTTTTCCTTGCTGCTGCTACTCATGTGGGATTGTTGGTTCTCTTTAGATTAAATTAAATAGTACAATCTACAATTGTGCTATGTGTAAAATGCCTTGAGATGACTTTTGTTGATATTTGGTGCTATATAAAAAAAGATTTCTCAATTGTCTAAAGTCACTTCCACACATCTCCTCCTCACCTTATGTTAAACCGTCTATCAGTGTGTTACAGTCAGTCTCACTGCAACATGTGAATCATAACATACAGTATGCTTCATGAGACTTGTATTCACAGTGGATTCTTTCATTGGGTTCACTCATACTGTGTTTCTCCTGTCCTCTAATCTCCTCCATTATTCTCCTCTTCTTGTCTGGTCTACTCCATTTTTCTCTCTTCTCCTCTATTATTATCCTCTTCTCATGTCTCCCCTCCTCAATCTTTCTCCTCTTCTTGTCTCATCGCCTCCTTTCTCCTCAATTCTCCTCTCTTCTATTACTCTCCTCTCCTCATGTCTCATCTCTGCTCGCCTCTCCTCCATTATTCTCCTCTCCTCGCATCTCCTCTCTTCCCTGCTCCTCTCCTGTCTTCTATTGTTCTCCTCTTCATCTTCTCAGTATGCGCCTCCATCCCCAGGACTTCCTGGCCTGACCTTTCACTGTATTATCTAACACACACACACACACACACACACACACACACACACACACACACAAACACACACACACACGCAGTCTGTTTCCTAATAATTCATGGTGCAGTTCCCCAGACAGACACATGGGGGTGCTGCAGTGCTTCATAACACTTGCGCACATTCACTATGGAGATGACAGTTGAAGCGCAGAACAGGGACAGACACCACTACTAACACACTCCAACACCTCACGTAATAAATGAATACCCCCACCCCCACGCCCCCAAACACAGATATTATTGAGCTGCTACCAATGGTGGAGGCAGGCTTCCATCTGTATGCTATAAAGGAGGAAGAAGGGATGAGAAAATGATTACCACAATTAATAATATTTTCCTCTTGTGTGTTATCAGATTAGCGACAGATTGATAAGACACACTTAACAATGAAATGTTTGCAGCTCAAAGTCAAAACGGTGACCTGCAGCACTCGATGAATGGGTTTCAAACAGCTCCAGAGCCCCTGAGCTCAGAGGACGCTTCCCCTCAGACAATATGCAGAATGGTTTATAGATTCAACAGTGCAGGTTTTTTAAAGTGACAGATATGGTTCTCTTGTTTCCTGCAAATCAAGTTACCAAACGTGCAAAGGATGGATTGTTTTAAATTCAAGGATGAAAACGTACAGAGAGACGAGGCTGAACTAGACATTCATCTGAACTAGGCATCATGTGTGTCTTTCTGTGGTAGTCTGTTCTATCTTTCTCGAACAGAACACTGTCACAGAAGTAGCAGAGCAGGTGGACTCAGACGTTAGAGACTGAGGCAGAATTACTGATTTAAGATGTTTACTTAGCAGTCAGGTAACAGAAGGCACACGAAACATGCTGGTATGAATGTAGACAAGCTGGAATAGCACAAACATAGACACCAATCTGACAAATATCTAGGAGAGCAGACAGGTATGTGTACACAGGGGGCCGATCACAAAACGAGCCACAGCTGGGGTGAGGGACCAGGATGAAGATGGGAATATGATGATTGGCTAACAAGGTGATTGTGAGGGTGTGACAAAAGCAAAAGACAGGGCAAGGCCAACAGAGGACAGGTGATAAGGCTGGGCGTGGCTACAGGAACACATGAGGGACATATAAGGGATAAGAATATACAAAGCAAGGCAGAGGTAGAAGCAACAGGGTCATTTCAACTGCAGGAACTTCGGGGTAATTTTACGGGGCCATGACCGTTGGTGTGTGTCTCCATAGGAACCGCCGCTGAAGGACAATCTCCTGGAACTTTCACGGGGGCAAAATGAGTCCCTGCCTCTGGGTTTGTACTCTGTGTGGCACTGAAAAATTCCTGGATGCGGCTTCAGGTTGACTCAATGCTGATTGGGTTTTCCCTAAATGTGAAATGTGATGTCAACAGAAAGCGCCAACATAAGCTCAACTTTTAAAACCCAGCAGAAGAAGAGTAGTAGTAGAAGATGGAGATGGACAAGAAGACGTATGTTGACTTCTTTGGTTTCTCTTTCTCTTTGTGGAGTTGTTCTGCTTTTGGTGCGTCGCCTCGGTGATGTCACAGTCAAAACTTTCACACGACTACACGACGAGTCCATAGGCTCCTATCAAGGTCCCACTATACAATGGAGACACAACGGCTGAGAGGATCGAGTGAGAGGACGTTCCTGTAAAGTTCCTGCCTCCTACATTTTACCCAGAACTTCCTTAATGGAAACAGGACTAAAGAAAAGCCTGCACTCACAAATAATATGTAACCCAAAGCACACTCAACACACACACACGCAACCCTCTTTATCACTCGAACAGCTTTCTCCCACTCAGTCTAGCCTGAATGAAAAGAGAGGAAAGTCTGAGGGCTGCTGCTGGAAAATGACAGCTAGAGACACTTGATGGCTTGTTGGCAGTCACTTTTGTTTCTGATTATTATGATACAGACACAAGCAGACACTAAATTAGATTCATATTCACTGCTTTTATACCTCTTAATGTCCAGTCCCCCACCCCTTATGTTCCACCTTTCTGGGAATTTGAGCTTTTGAGCAACATAAGGAGCAGTTTACATTCCACAAACAGCCATTAAAAACACATCAGTGAGGCCTACTGTTGCACTGTTCATTACCCTGAACACACACACACACACACACCGTAGTTCATTTTGTTCAATCACACACACACACACACACACACACACACACACACACACACACACACGCCATCCTGCTGCTGGAAATACTCACTACAGCATCAAATGTGGATTCATCCGCAGCTGAAAATAGTCCCCAACAAAAACATACACTTTCCTCCTGTTTGAGTGTCGCTTCTTAAAACTTATAAGTGACCAGCTGTTTCAGAAAATCACTGAAACCAAATATTTGCTGAGCAGTTTTAGACAGATTGGTGTGTTTAGAAGGAGCCAATGTGCTCAGGGCTGGAAGTAGTAAGTCAGAAATTAACCAGAGACTGATTGTTTGTTTAAGGCGTTGTCATAAAGCAGGATGATACCAGCCTCATATTTTTTATTTCTGGCAGCATCTGAAAAATAATTAGACAACATAGAAAGTGTGTCCAGGTTCCTGAGCTCATACAAACTACTATACTCATCTATAATCATGAACAACTACTATAATTGTGATGTCACCATATCTTCTCTACCTTACACCAACAGATAATAACTACACACACCATTAAGTTAACAAAAAATGGCTCAAATTGTTTAGTATGGCTACTTGAAAACTACTAAGATTAAATTTGATGGCATTTTATTTTACTTAAACATTGTCATTGTCATAGAACCTGAATACTTATCCTTTCTTATATCTTAACATCGACTTAACGGATTGCTACAACATTTTGTACATGTATCCATGGAGACCAGACGATGAATCCTACTGACTTTGGTGTCTCCTTGACTATTGTCTTGCAACACCAGGAGGTTCATATTAGTGTTTTTTAATGAAATCACAGGCCAGCAGTACACATTATACCTGCTAAATATCAGAATACTGATATTAGCATTTAGCTCAAAGCTCTGTTGTTTAGGTACAGCCAACAGAGTTGGTTAGCTTTAGCTCAGTTAGCTCTGTCTTTCTATAGCTGTCATGCTGAACAGGCTTTGTTTTCACTTTGCTCAGTGTGTGTGTGTGTGTGTGTGCAGGTGTGTGCATATGTTGACTGTCTGTTGTTTGTGTGGTAATGCAGTAAAGCCTGAAGGGGGGAGCCACCAGCAATGCAGGAAACGCTGGAAGGCAAAAACTGTTAACCTGATCCAAAGTAAAGGTACTGTGAGGGTAAGAGAGCCTGAGGGCAGGGTCAAAGGTCAGCTCTGACAGGAAGTTAAGTTGAAGATTGGTGATGAGGTCAAAACTATAAAGAATTATTGTTTTTCTGAGCGTGTGTGTGTGTGTGTGTGGGGGGGGGGGGGGGCAGCGAGGCGAGAGTGCTACACTAGGGCTGTGACTCAACTGAGTAAGAGGACGGGGTGATTCCTCTGGCAATGTGTAACTAATGGGGCGTGTGTGTGTGTGTGTGTGTATGTGTGTGTGGTGGACCTTGAGGTTCCAGGGTTGTCCCCAATAACAAGTAGAAGCAGACCCCCCCTCAAGGTAAGAGGGGTCTACCCATAGGGTTACTCATGGCCCAAATGGATGTGACAAGACTGTATGAGTATGCGTGTGTATGTGTGTGTGTGTGTGAGAGTGTGTGTGTGTTATTACCTTCATAGACGGATGAATGGATGAAGAACTTTGGAAGCTGTTTGTTTCTGCATGGAAATGTGTAGCAGAGGAGGCTGACTTGCCCGAGGCTGCTGCTGTCAGAGAGGCTGACACATACACACACACACACACACACCTCACACACAATGAGTGACACAGCACTGTGAGCCTGTGTTTGTGTGTTTGTGTGACTCAGGTCGAGTGAGCAATCCTCCACACAGGAGTCAGTGAGGTATGGAGACGCACACAGTAGGCTGATGAGACAAAGCAGCTAATTCAAACTGACCACAGCCTGCCTCCAGAGACTGCCATCATTACTGAAGAATAAACACACACACACACACACACACACACACACACACACACACAAACACACACACACACACACACACACACACACACACACACACACACACACACACACACACACACACATGCAACAATGTGTGTTTCTCCTCTAACAAGAAGAACTGTTATTTTTGTTATTTAAATTTCATAATAAATAATATATCATTATTTAAAAATGGATGCAATACAACAAAGGTGAACATTTTATGAACAAAAATACACAAAAATGTCAACGTGCTGATATTTAATAGCACTGTTTACCAGGCTTATCATTTAACTTTACTGTTGCTATGAAGCTGTAAACATAATGCAGGATGTATGTTATTAGTTTTGCAGATATTTGGTCACAAATAAAGTTCCTGAACACACTTTGACCTGATGATGGAGCTATATGAAAAGTCAGGAGACATGAATATATACATGAATATATAATATATACTGAATATAATTTCTATGCAAATGATGATATTTTGTATACAGGAGATTTGGAGGATAAAATCCAGTGGTTCCACATAATCATTTAAAGTAGATGATCAGCTTCTATTGAGCTTCATCAGTGTGAGTTAGTCATATCAGTGATATCTGACACATTTACAGTCTTTTTAGTATCACATTCCCTCTTAGTGTTTCCTGTTGAGCTGTGGTGGAAGTATAGTAACACAAAGACTTTGATACTAAAACAGTTTTCAATGTTAATTTAGCCTGTAGAGCAGGAACCTGGCTCTCTTAAACCTAAATGGAATGGAACCCTAATTAATATCATTGCTAACATCTGTATTTGTCCTACTATTTCATGTCAAAATGACTGCTGTGAAAAAGTCATTTCCACAAGGATTGAGCATGACATTCACATGTTGTTGAACTCATTGGAAGCGTACTAATATGTATATTCCATTCAAAATGCGAAAGATCAGAATTTGATAGACATAAAATCCTAATTTTGCATCAGTAAGGCCTCTCTCAAATCAGCTTCAACCTACTTCAGGACAGTCTCCTCAAAAGAGTTTAAGATGTGCTTAGTGCCAACGGAGGTCACACTATATACTGAAAATTGTGTTGTTGTTTTTTTAAATTTGGTGTACATATTTCCTGTATTGTCTGTTTGTATCTTAATAAAGAGACTGACAAATTAATATGGATGATCATTAAAACTTTGCTAAAACAACAAAGCTAGTGGACTTCTGCACAGTATTGTCTATAAATCAATCAATCACATTTGAACCATAAACTGAACTAAAACTATATAATCTAGGACCATACTTTAAAAGACTATCTTAGCAGTGCTTGGTAGTATTGTGAACATGTCTAGTAAAGCTTGTATATTGTCATGTATTTATATGACAATGTGCCTCATTGGAAAGATGAACATTGAAAATAAGTGTACAGTGTAACTGTGTGTATAAGCACAGCTGTATATGAGCAGGAGACAGTCTATAAATATTACACCTCTCTTATTATGTGTTGACAATCTAACAGAAATAGTCGTCTGAACTTTCTGCACAGACACTACAGTTGTTCCTCTCATACCAGTATCTACACTTTACTGTGTAGTACCACAGCTCTCTGTGATTCATATCTGTAGAAGTGAGGAGTGCTGACCCTCTCCGTCGCTCAGAAGACACCTGAACTCCATAAAGCACTTCTAGGAAAACAGCCTATATACAGTACTGTATGTTACATCACAGTAGCCTATAGGCAAACTCAGCACCTTCCCAATTCCATGACTGTAAACTGAAGCCATCAGTGTTCTCCTGTAGTGAGAAAAAAGAAAAGAAAAAGAAAGACATGCTTTTTTATTTTAGAGGATGGAAAATCTAGTAGATAATCAGTTTAAACTATAAGTTAAGTCTGTATATAAATTGGTCAAACTCAAAAACAGTCTGGTCATGTGAGGTCATGTTCTTTATGCTTTCATACACTTCGACAAAACAATGTGATGAATAGCTGATAATTAAATTTGATAAGATTTGATGTTGAAATGGGATAATAGATGATGTCATTATGTATTAAATCATTTATAATTAGTCAGTTCTTATTTTTTTATTAGTAGCATCTGCTCTGTGTTGTATTAGCATGTTGTTATCATGTTCCATCGTACATCACTGTCTGCATCATGCTGTGATGCAGGAACACTTAACATTAGACATTACTCTTCCAGGTGTTTGCAGACTCAGACACACAGTGGCTGCTGTAGCTGCTTGTTGCTTGGCAAAAGTAAACGCTTTTTTCCCTGAGAGGACCCTCTGACCAGCCTCTCCATTGGCTGCACCAGTCCCACAATGGGACTCACTGTTGCCATAGTGTTTCTCCTTCGGTGCAGACAAGATGGGATGCAAGTGACGGAGGAGAGAAACAAGAGGTGACAGAGAGATGGAGACTGAAAAGATGGAGATGAGGATAGAAAAAGGAACAGTCTGCACTGCAATCATAAAGACTGAATATGTTGACTGCAGTGTTTCCCTATCACAGCATCTCTGAACGTTAATTAATCACTGACAAATGATGCAGCTCATTGTTCTTGCACACATTTCTTTTTTTGTGTACTGATTATAATCAGGATTCTAATGATAATTAATTAACATTGTTTTCATAGTGTATATACAGCAACCTTCTGCCCCTCCTTTTATCCTAATCCTACTGTTGTGCAAACACAGACACAGGCACACAATAAGCTGACCCTTGAACAGCTGGAGTTTAGCCTGCAGGTTGAGAATCACACAGCTGTGCCAGAGGCTCCACTGTCTCTTTATCCAGTGCAGTGACCAAGCTAACAGGCAAATACTGAGGAAAGGCAGTGTTGAGTCACTAACATACACACAGAGACCCCCCCACCCCCTCCCCCTTAACCCAGTTACTGCACTCAACTGGTTTGTGGTTGACATACATGTAGACATCCTGAATGAACGTGTTGAGCTCCCTGTTGTTGTTTTTGTTGTTGATGATGATGATGATGATGATGATGATCAACGTGCTTCACATGTTTGGACTTATCTCATATTAAACAGTCTAGTCTTTTTCATGTCAACACACATGTATAATCACAGTGACTAGTTTAATGATATATGATGCAATAGCACTGTTACTGCTAGGATACAATAACATATGCTATATGGCCATAAGTGGAAATCATACAGTATATAAACTGCACTTCTTGTTTCTCTCATCAATATGCAAAACATTGAATCCACATAAAGAGTCAACATACAGAGCCAATTAAAAGATTGGATAGACATTTACCATTTCAAACTATGTTTTCATATATGATTAATACATTTCTTTTATATATTTATAGGATGTATATTTGATCAGATAAACAGTGATATATTTGACGTACCAAGTTTGAGAGTTTTCATGGTAGTAGATTTATTCAACTGTATAAGATTACCTTGACAATTTAAAAAAATTATACATTTCTGTAATAAAATACCTTAATTTTAATTTAAATGCTGCAGGTTCCTACAAACAAACTACCTAACTAACTAACTGACTGACTAACCCTGTGTTCCCCTTTCATCACATCTTAGATTGTCAGAAAATTTTATTCTCATTTATTTTGTAAAACTAGCTGAAACTTTGCTCATATCTCTGTATGGTACAGTATGACCATAATAAAACCACACAAGTCAAATACATACAGTATAGTTTATGTTATTTATATTATATGCTGAACACTATCATATATACAGTAGTATATTAATGATAATAATAATCAGCCGCGGCTCCACAACCATATTGTAAGGGGGGCATGTGATGATCACAAGGGGGCAGCATTACATTTCCCACAGATCCGCACATACATACACACATACACACATATACATAATAGACACATGGCAATGGTCTATTATTACCTGGACAAGAACCAATTTCACTTCATATGCACATGAAAACCAGTTGTACAATATCACACTACCTTTAGCTAAATAGCTTAGACTACTCACCACTTAGTAGAGCTGCAGTCGGCGCCTCCCAGAGTTGAACCTCTTCATTACTTCAATCCCTCCGTCCATCTTCTACTGGTTATCCGGGGTCGGGTCGCGGGAAGCCCAGACTTCCCTCTCCCCAGCCACTTCGTCCAGCTCTTCCCAGAGGTTCCTGAGGCGTTCCCAGGTCAGCGGAGAGACATAGTCTCTCCAGCGTGTCCTGGGTCTTCCCCGGGGTCTCCTACCGGCCCCCTTCCATTCAGTAGCAAATCTTTTAGTTAAGTCTCTTTCAAAGGCCAGCTGCACTAAATGTGCTTTTCGTTGGTGCAGCATGCTGAGTCTATTATCTGTGAGGAAAACGTTTGTGACCTTTGAAAAGGTGAGAGGGAAACTTATTCAAAATGACCTGAGTGGGCTTGTCCTCACCTTGATCATCTGGAGGGCCACCATGACCTTGTGTTTTGGAAAGCACCGCTGCAGCTTAGGCCTGGTGACGGGAAAGGACGCCTGTCATTATCACTGGGTTTGGCGCTATAATCCGCTTGCTCCGGCTCCGCTTGTGCCTGTGTGTTGCTGCTAGCTAGTAGCGGCTCACTAGCTGCTAGCTCCTTCTCCGCGGGGAAAAGGTGCTCCTGCTCTGCTGTCGCTTGTTCCTCAGCTTGCTCTGTCCTACTGGAGGCAGTTTTAGGTCGCGGTGGTCGGAAGAATTTCCATATATCCATAGTGAGTTCCGTTTTTAATTACACGTCTCCTCTCCTCCTAGATGGTAGACGGTTGCCCCCCTAATCCCCGGGGCTGATAATGACATTTATTTGTTAGCACTTTACAGAACAGTGTTACAAAGTTCTTCATAAAATACACAACAACAAATGGTACAATATTTATTTTCTCCATTTTTCCCCAACAAAAAAATATATAACCAGAGACTGTAGTATATAACATATATATAGTACACAGCATGGACGAGTGGTCATAATAAGCTTAGATGCAGTGCATGCCAAAAATTGTTGGCACTCTCACCTCTTGCACATTTTTTGTTTATCGGTAACTTTGTCTGAGTTACCGCTACCGGCAAACCGAGCGGGCAGCTATGCTCAGGGTCCGACATGTATGACGTCATTGCAGTTATTGTCCAATGACACGCCTCGAAATTTCCTGGGGGTGTAACTTATTTTTCTTTGTCTGTGTGGTTACCATGGTTACCATGGATCTGCTGCTGTCAAGTTACCGGCAAATGCACTGAAGTCGCGCTAAGTTTGAAGCTGAAACGTTTCAAACTGTCAGTGGTTCATTTCATGGTGTAGGGTCAAAAGGTCAAAATGAGTGAAAATATTAATTCTATTCAGTCTTTGCGTTCAGTGCCGTTTTCGCGGAGAACTTTTGAGGAAAAGAAAACCATAATTTCAAGTGGACGGCCTACTCCTGAAGTAAATCTAACGAAAACTGCAAAGAATTTCATCCGTCACTTTCAAGCCAGCACATATAAGAAACATAAATGGCTAGCTGGCTGTCTACAGGTTAGCAAACTGTTCTGTTGGCCATGTCTCCTTTTTTCCACGGAACACACAGTCTGGACCACGACAGGTTATGGTGATTTAAACAACCTTCACACTGCTATGAGCAAGCATGAGCGTGCATCTTCGCACATCCTTAGTATAGTAAAACTGCAGACATTTGGAAACACACGGATCGATCATCAGCTGAATGAGGGACTGCAGCACAACGCACGGGTAAAAAAGAACCGGGACGTGTTGAAGAGGCTTGTGGACATCGTTGTCTACCTTGGAGCACAGGAGCAGGCATTTGGAGGGCACACAGAAGGGGAAGGATCAGACAACCGCGGTAACTACATTGAACTTGTCAATCTACTGCGGACACAGTGACTGGAAGATGAAGTAATGTAGAAATGCAAGTTTATGAAAATGAGTCACTGAGGTTGAGTTCAGGAACATATGGGTACAATAGTTTACAAATGTTTATTTCAATAATAATGGAAATACATGCAACGCCTACATAAATGTATGTAGTCCTGCTACATATTTTAATTAATTTTAATTTTAATTTATTCATTATTTTTTTCTTTTATTTATTAATATTCTTTTTTTACATATATGGATGTGTATCATTGTGTGTGTCTGTTTTGTGTGGGCTGTTGTAATACATATTTATATTTTCTCTTGTAAAGCACTGTGTGATATTTGTCTGTGAAATGTGCTATATAAATAAATTGTATTATTATTATTATGATCATTTGTAAATATGTTTATTCACAAACAGATATTGGATTCAAATATCTGTCCATACATGAAAATATACAGAATATAGTCCATTATTGAGTCTATGTGTTCATATGGGAACTCACTGGATTATTCATAGTAAGTGAAAGACTTCAGATGAACACATGAACTGGAGTTAGAGTTTATTTTATTTACATTTGTATGTAAAACAAGCACACATAACCTATGACTGAGAAGTGAGATAGACTTTGCATAGTTTACCACCTAAAAGCTGTAGAAAAAGAAACTCATCAAATCATCTGATGGGCCTGTTTCTCTAATCATAAAAGTACATTTGTGTAACCATAGCAACTGCAGGCGGAAATGAGAGACAATGAATTGAGTGAGCAGGAGGGAATAAGGCCTGATCTGCTTTCAACATATTGCGTGGGGAGTTTGCTGTGTTTGGATGAACAATGTGCAGATGTTTCTCAGCCTGCTATCACTTTCATTTGTGTGGGCTGCTGCTTGTAGAACAAGTGAGCCGCTCTGTGCCAATCTGACTCTGGGAGGAAGGGAAAAAAACAAAAAAACACACACACCAGGCTCATTTTGTTTGGCTGATTGGATTCCCCCCAGTGACTAATTCACTGCTACCGTCTCCTCTGCACATCAAGACAAGTTTGATCAAGTTTTGATGTAATCCGCCGATTTCAATATTTGCCCGATGACTGCTGTCGTTCCTCTCGGCCCCTGAACGAAGCTTTCGCTGTTGTCTCAATTTAATTGCTTCAAAAATCAAAGCAGTCACAGAGAAAAAGAAAAAGATGAGTTGAAAGTTAAAGAAAGAAAAGAGAAGCTTCGAGGAACGCTCTCGCCTGTGATCCCGGCCTTGTAATTGTTTCACACTTTTTTTTTTTTTTTTGGTTGAGAAATCGGAGGAGGCTCCCGTTCCTTCAATGATGTTTTTTCCCCTTTTTTCCGGGTGAGACAGGATTCTTTGGCATCTCTCTCTCTCTCTCTCTCTCTCTCTCTCTCTCTCTCTCTCTCTCTCTCTCTCTCTCTCTCTCTCTCTCTCTCTCTCCCTTTGTTAATTCATTCTAGCTCCTCGGGCTGAATCTCGTTGTTTTAGGATTTTTAACGCTTCTCCACTCCACTGTTCATTAGACTCTAGCAGCACACAGTGGCATTAATCTGCTTTTTTTTGGGTGAATAATGAAGGCCTCTATAATACTCACTGTACATTCCATCCATCTGTTATTCTAACTAATGACTTTCTACCACACGCTGCAGTCATGCCTTACAGTAGAGATCACACACACACACAAACATGCATCAGTCATCCCGTACAGTGGGAACTCACATGTGACAATGATAAGTGTTGTTTGGACACCACTTCCCACAAGGCACTGGGAGAGCTGATGAGGCTTGAACCAGGAAAAGACAATAGATCATTGTGTCTTTGCTTATACCCGAGGCTAAAAGAGAAGTCCTGCTAACAACACAGACACACACACACACACACACACACACACACACACACACACACACACACACACTCAAAAACCCATCACAATTAAATATAAACTAAATCATCATCTCATTTACATAAAAAACAAAAGCATCAAAGTCAAGAGAGTTCTGGAAGATATTTCATAATCATCACCACGCATTATTTTACTCTGCAATTTTTCTTTTTTTTTGACATTCTTCCCCCTCTTCTTCTCTCTGTTGAAGTGCAATCAAAAGATGGATGTTGAGTGGGAAACCTCGAGAGCCTGTCAGCTTGAGGGCAAGTGACTGCACACTTTATGATGATACATGGCTTTAAAAGTTTGTACAATTGTATGATTGAACCATGAGAGAAATGTAGTTGGGAGAAGCAAACTGTGTGTAATGGATGGAAAGAAGCAAATTACATTTCCCGCTTTTCTTCTTCTTCTTTTACAGCTGAATTAATCAATAGTTTTATATTCACTAGCAGCTAAAGTCACAGATGTGTTTTTTTCTCAGTCATTGTTGGAGAGAGTGACTACGGTGTCTGCTGGATGTAGAAAATAAGCCATGATTATAATAATAATGTTGAGATAAACTTTACTTTGAAGGGAAAAAATCATGGTTGGATCTACTGTACAGGCAATCTGAGCAAGAGTCCAGAGGCCCTTGAGCAGAAAGGGGCCCTTAATGATCAGGCTCCATAGAAATACAACATAAGGTTTGACCCATTCTCTAGATGTTAATAATTATGGTGCTGTCAGAAAGCAGCAGCGTTCTAAAATGAACATTTCTGGGTTTTATTTGTCACTTTGACAGCTGGTAAAGTGATGATTGGTTAGCAGGGAACAATGCACTGTGATTAGATTGTGTGGGAAAAATGATCAACTGTGATGAAAATGAGAATAGACAGAGCCGGTGTTAACCAACAGACCAGAAGAGCTGCCAAAAGAAAGAACAAACAAAAAGAAAAGGAAGAGAAAGAGAAAGAGAGAGAAGCAACCACAATAAAAAAAGAAGTAGCTTTTTCACAAAGGCTAAAAATGAAGAACATGAATTAATATGAGAAACCTGGCAATGAGATTGTAAAGTTTACATTCCATGAATAGAATTGTGATGGAAGATGAGCTATTACTTCTTTGATTAACAGTTGAAGGTATAAGTGGACAGAAACACACACAGTGAGAAGTTCATTTCAACTCCAATCAGGGAACTGAACTCTGAAGCTGAAGCTAAAGATGAATGAAATGAATTCACTTTTAGATTCTGGGTCAATGATGGATTTGCAGCAGCTCTGATTCACACCTGTGACTGGTTTAACCTCTTTGGCAATGATGGCCAAAGCTCATGGGTATTGTAGTATTTGGAGCCATCCACGATACCATAGTGATAGAAGAACTTGATTTATTAACCCTTACATGCTCTTCATATTCTACATCCTTATTCTACACTGTATGACGGGATTCTTAGACCAGGTAGAAATTGACCCGGTCTAATAATCCTCTCATAAAAAGTGTCTATACCAAATGTTGAAGCACAGATGTGTTTAGAAAGCATCAATAGTTGATCTGACTGATCAATAAATGTGATTAAACCTTGATTCATGTTTCAGAGAGCAGAGAGAGTGTATTTTTTAGCTTTTACACCACTAAACATCTACTATCACACAATATCATGTCCTATTTGACCTAAGACATGAAAATATAACATAGACATAATGATGGAAATGTATTTTATAACTTTATGGAAGTGTGGGCTTTATTGTAGAACCATTAGAGCCATCAGTCTTCACTGCTACATCATAAAAAGAAATCATTATTAAAACTATGAACTATTCATTTCACTAAAACACATGGACATAGATACGGAGATCATTTGACCCAGAACAGACTCAATGGACAAACATGTATAGCATCTATACAAAAGTAGAACATTTTAAAATAGTTTCCTGTTTGTACATTTTGGGCCACTTTAGGAAAAGTCATCAAATTTCAGAATAAAATACATTTGAGGTTATTTTACTGTTGTCAAATGTCAAATGGGTCAAATTTGAACCAAACAATGTGTAAAGGTTAAAAAATGAAATTAAAAAAAGTAACTGTTGGTGGAACATAAACCTGATTGGATTATCATTTTATTAAGGAAATGATGTCATTATGATGGAACATTATAGATAACCTTATGTTAGAAAAAAGAAAGGAAGGATTCAAAATAGTTAAAATACTTACTTTAGTTTATTTATTTTGAACATGTTAAAATTCAGTTCATTCAATATTTAATAAGGGTGTAGGATGAAGTAAGGAACTTCTTTAGTCCTACTCCTTATTTAAAAAAACATTCAAAACACAAGAGAATAAAAACAACTAGAACAAAGCAACAGTAACTTAACATAATACTTTAAGACTTTTTATCATAACTATAACTTTTTCTGTCTTGTGTTTTAAAACTCCAAGTCCTCTTACTTTACTCTCCATGCAGATGATGAAACCTGAATATGAGATGTCATCAGTGTGACTGAGACGTGAACGTATTTATCACACTGACACTGAGAATAATGATGTCAGTCATCAGTGGCTGGCCTTCAGTGTTACTGCACAGCATCACCGTTTGAAGTTTAGAAACTGGACTTATAGTCAAAGATCATGAATTATTGAATGGACGCTTGGGAATCTAACTGTGTGATCAAGTTCAGTAGCGTAACAAATGTGACAGAGGAGCCGGAGCTGCAGTCAGTGTGTTTTTGCAGCGCTGGACTGAGCTAAGCAGGAGCCAAGAGGATATTTGGTCCTTTGAGTGAGGAGCTTTGGGACTGATCCACATAGGAAGAGCTGGATTGCGGGGATCATCCACCCTCAGGCGAGATTCAAGATCCCCGCTGAGCCACCCAGAGCTCTGCCTCAGTACACACACACACACACACATACTGTACACACACGCGCATGCCCGCTGCAAAAGACTGATGAAGATATTATGCAAAATCATAAGGGGCGTAAAAAAAAAAAAAACACTTAAAAGAAAGTCTCAGAATGAAACAGAAAAACTACACATCAAACAACACTTTGATTTAGAGGCACAGCAGAAAAATGTACATTTATTAACCACAGAAAGTCTCATCAAAAGAAGAAAAGACCTGACTATGTACATGTGTTCAGCTAATAAGATAAAAGCACATTCACTCTTTTTCCTCCTCTAAAAACTGAAGAAAATCAGTAAACTTGATGTTAAATATGCAGTTATATCCCAGCTTAGACTGGTCACGACAGCTTCCACTTACTGGTTGTCATAGTAACACTAACACATACATATATCTATATATTCTCACTTTGAACCTGTGCAATAACAATCTCAAAATCAATATTACTTACTTTTGTACATAATTATTTACTATAATTTTTACCATTGTTTTGTATTGCTGTTGTACTTACTCATTATTTATTGTTCTTTATTCTTTTTATTTATGCTTTTTTTACTGTCCACTTTGCTCTTGCTATATTGTAAATGTCCTCAAAGTTGGACTAATAAAGGAATATCTTATCTTTTTTGAGTTTTCCAGATGTGGTGAGGAATATGACACATACTGACAATGGTAGTCAGTATGTGTCTGTAAATAGAGCTTTAGGCTGGCAATATTTTATATTTGTATTATCAACAAACCACCTGAAGAGAATAAAACCCATGTATTCCACTAAAATGTCCATCTGTCACACCTGCACACATCTGGCCAATAGCTACCATTGCCAGTGGAAGTATGATTGTTCCTGAGAATTTCCTATTTTATTTTATTTTAATTACAGTAACAGTGGATCAGATGACTGTGTGCAGCTATAAACAGTTAGACTTAAACACATCACTCCAAATGAATGCTGATGTTGCTGTGTGTCAGCAGCTGGATGTGTAAGCAGTGGGAGTGATGATAGTCATGATTCTGTTTCTAAACCCAAAATTGATTGGAATGAGCGTTCATTCTCAGCTTGGTGATTCTCTCACTGTGTTTTTTTCTCTGTAGCCGCCTACTTACATGTGTCCTAACCCTGGTTGCCTCTGGGCCCGACAAGAAGTGTGTGTTATCTCCTACTAGTGTCCTGGTCGATCAGCTCATACAGAGCCATGGTGACACTCAGACACTCTGGAGAATAGCAACACTTTTTCTGTTTGGTTTGGTCCCTCAGGTAAAAACAACAGTATGGGAAATAGCCACTCAGCTAGCACTTAGCATAGGAGCATCAATGTATGTACATACAGTAGTAGTGATGACAGGTCAATGTTATTATGTAAGGCTGTCTCTAACTATGTGATGTATTCAATATACACAAGCTATATTAAAGTATGAAATTGTACTTTTAAAGTGAAAATGATAAGATACCAAGTCTAACATTCATAGTTTTTAAATATAGAACTTTATTGAACAACAAAATACTATATTTATGCAACTATTAATAATGATAATAAACCATTTAAATATATACTTTTTTTTGTCATAATCAAAATTAAAAGTCCAAATATAAAATTAAAAGTGATACAATTAAACATGTTATTAGGGTGTTATTAAACTTAAATAAGAAAAAAAAATGAAATTGAAAAAGCAAATTTAAAATGTAAAATGATCATTTGAAAATATAAAGTGAAATTTAAAATGCTAAAGCTTAAACAGAAATGCTCAAACTGAAAGTGTAAATAAGAAAAGAGAAACATCAAATATGAACTCAAAATGAAAAATAAAAAAGCTTAAATGGAAATACTTAAATTTACAAGTCTAAATTGTTTTTGTTTTACATGAGCACTTTACCACTCTGCATTTGACATTTTAAATGTCTTGTTTTTCTTTTTCACATCTGACATGTGGCTTTTAAAGCTGCATGGAAAGGAGGAGGTGTGACCCAAAAGCTGAGAGGAGGCTTTGAAACAGCTACGTTGAATGTTTGCTAATCATCTTCTGTGAGTTACAACTATTAAACTTCCATACTAATGAATAAGCAACAGAAACAGCAGCATTTCCTCTTCATCAACATTTATAGTTGAGGACATCAGTTAGTGTTTGGCAGACAGAGAGACATCATCATACATCATCTACATAATGAGTTTTATGGTTCAAGCTTCTCTCTGATTGGTGCAATTTGAAGTGTTACACTTTCCTTCAGTCTACTCTTACTGTTTGTGTTTAGAAAGGTAAATAGAACTTAGGCTAAATCAGAAGCTTTTTTAAATTAATATAATGTACTTTTGAATCCCACCCCTGTAAATCCAGGACCTCCTGCAGACACTTTCTCCACCTCTGCATCTTTTCTCAGATAAAGAACATGAACCGGTAGTGGTACTGGCTGTGATGTGAGGAGCACCAGCCTCTGATAAATAAGCAGCGGTGTGGGCTTGTTCTACTACATTATGAACAGGGTGGTGCACATCCCAGTCTAATCACATCTGGATTGAAATGCAGACTTTATCTTTAAGGATGAAGGTTCACATTTTAGCTGCCATGTTTCATGTATTTCTTAAGTGTTGATATGATGTCAGTATGTTTTTTTTTTAATGAAATTGTGTGTTTAAATCTGGTTTTGACAAGATAAGTATGTGTGGATGAACAGACACCCCCCCCCCCCAGCTGGTTTTGCTGTACACGTGTAAGTTGGACTACTTAAAAACACAGCTGAAGTTAACTTGTAGAGCTGTAATTTTATTTCTCTTCATGCATGAATCTGTTCATTAGTGGAGGAGTGTAGTGAGGCGTGTTACACAGGTGCAGAGAGCAGTTATGCAACATAAACCCTGTGAATACTTTGTTACTTCAACAACTACACTTGCTGTTGCTGCTGGTTGGTAAAGGAATTGCTTAAATACAGTCTTAGGAAGTGTGATTCTTACCTTCACAACACAACACATAATCACACATACTATACTTATATGAAATCAGCAGAACTTTGCAACTTAACAGCTTGTTCTGCTGCCAAAAAGGGGATAAAAATGCATGAATGCAGGTTTAATTTAAAGACCGTGTAAAGTGAATTCAGACATTTTCTTCTAAACACATCTGCCTGAGGTTTCTTCCTGTTAAAAGGGAGTTTTTTCTTGCCACTGTTGCTCATGTGGGAATGTTGGGTCTCTTTAAAGTTAAAACCTGAAGAGTTTGGTTTAGAAGCTGCTCTATGTGTAAAGTACACTGAGATAACTCTGTTGTGATTTGGCGCTATACAAATAAAGATTGATTGATTGATTGATTAAATAGGTCATAAATGTACTTCTAAAAAAGGTGTAAAAACATTTCAACCATTTAGATTTGAATTGTGGAGCTAGGCTTCACAAACTGTGTTTCAAGATTTCTGTGTTCAGGATTTAGTGGGTGGGTCTGAAAATCATAAACCCGCCCCTGCTGCTGTAGAGGTATATATACATTCAGCACACACTACTACTACTACAGTCTACAGTCTTCTTAGCTGAGCTAGCCGCTGAAAGCTCTCAGACATAGTGTCCATGTTTCTGGTAGAGGTGGTGACTTTGATTGACAGGTGACACTTGGTAGGGGGCGGGGTTTAAGCGGACTCGGCGGGCACTCCCACAGCGTTTGGTAGCAGAGAAAAAGGCTGATTTTTACACAACTTTGAAGCCTAATTTCATATATTTGGCGATTTTTTGAATCATTCAAATTTGGCAGGGTGGTTAACAACACACTTTTCTGTGGTATGTTAAACTCAGAACACATATTTTTTCTTACTTACACAGACTTGACAAAGACAAAGGTGTGAGACAGTTGTAAAAACATCCAGAATACATACTAAGCATAGATGAAGCAGTACCAGAGTGGACAAGAGTGACAGATGTGGGATTATAAGAGAGCCGGGCTGTGCAGGTCAGAGCAGCTCCAGGAACTGCAAATATATTAGTTTATATTAGTTTTCCTACTGCACAACCTATCAGCTGTGTCAACTTCTGAATTGCCAGGAGGGATGAAGTGTGTGTGTGTGTGTGTGTGTCATCCTGAATCTCGCTTATCTTCGGCTGCTGTGGCTGTGTGTGTGTGTGTTTGTGTGTGTGTGTGTGCGAGCGTGTGCTTTCTATTTCATAATGGTCTCGTCGGCTGCAGGGCCCCCGCAATAATAACATACATCAAACCTGACATGGAATACATGCAAACAAATCACCGCCATGTGCAGCAAGGGATAACCTCTGCCTGTTTACACACACACACACACACACACACACACACACACACACACACACACACATATACTCCCACGCACACACAGGGCATGGGGACAGTGCTATCTCATTTGGTGCGCTGGGCCCAATAGATCACCATGGGGGCGATGGGTGTGTAGGAGGGGAGCAAAGCGCTAACCCCAGTAACCTCCATCTTTATTATCAGCTGCATCACGGGAGCAACCGGAGAGGGGGAGAAGAAACACACACACACGCACACACAGACACACACACACACCCAAAGATTGTATAAGAGCCGATATTTAATCATTTGGAGGCCGTTTCTATTGGCCCAATGTCCAGGTGGCATTCTGCTGTTAAACACGATAGATGCTTCAGTCATAAATCAATACCCAAATATCAGCTTAGTGGGAGGAAGGACAGGGACACACACACATATACACACACACACACACACACACACACACACACACACACACACACACACACACACACACAAATCTTATTCACCTTGCGCTCCATACTGTATCTTTTATTAGGAGGGAGATGAATTTATTTGTCAGGCTACATTTGTTCAGTGTCAGAGTGTAAATGTAGAGCACTCTGGGTCTGGAGGAGTTTTTGCATTAGGATAAAACCTGAATACACACACACACCTTTTATTGTTCAGATGAAGGTGCTTTAAAAGAGGTCAACTCATCCCTCTCTGGGTGAGAACCTAGTATCTCCTCGTATCTTGTATATTTCATGCTTTCTAAAACTAAGTGAAAGGCTTGAACGCTCCTCCACAAGTTAAGAAGCCAAACGCCTGAGGCTCATCATGAAACCTTTTCAAAATGCATTGGATAATATCATAAATGCACCGGCCTCCAGCTAAAAACAAGGTTCCAGATATATGAGGTTTCCACCTGACAGCGGTGAAACGCCTGGAGGAGTCAGCGTACCTCTGCACGGCTTTCGTTAAAGTTTGAGCTTTTTCTTCTACTCCTATTTCAAAAGGTGATGTGGAAAATCTTTTTTTAGCGCTCTCTCCGATTTGGACGCCGCATCGAGATCAGAGCGTTCTCAGATGCGTCGTCGCCTCAGTCCATTTCGGCGAGTGTGTGTGTGTGTTTTTTTTTCTTCATCTCGTGTTGAAGAAAATCCACAGCACAGACAGATTTGAGTTTTTTGCATGGTGTGTGATGTGGGAGGCTGATAGCTGCTGATAGGCTGCTCAGGACACGCATTATAAACTTCTGTCAAAACTTGAAATGTGGAAGAAAGTCAGAAGGGAGCGTGGTTGGGTTTAAAAAGAGAAGAAGTGATGATACGGGGAAATAGTTCATATCACTTAATACAGACAACTTCTCCAAACCGTCCTATGAAACAATAAATGATTTATAACACACAATGATGTAGTTATACATAGATATCAAGACATTTTAATGGTGCAGTGTGAAGAATTTAGTGGTGTCTATTGGAATGGATTTAGCAGGAAAGGATTATAATATTCAGAAGTATGTTTTAATTAGTATATAATCACCTGGAAATACGATTTGTTGTGTTTTTGTAACCTTAGAATGAGCCAGTTATATCTACATATGGAGCAGATCGTCGTCCACGGAGACCGCCATGTGGTAGCGCCATGTTTCTACAGTAGCCCAGAAGAGACACATCAAACACTTCTGAGAGTTCTACAAGTTTCACAGCCACCATTTTTCTCCTATATCAGAGGCCACCTATAGGTGGACCGCAGTCTGGATCCAGACCCAGACTCTGTCCTATCCGGACCAGGACCTGTAATTGATGACATATTGTGGATTGTTCAGTTTTGTCTGAGCGTTTCTATTTTAACAGGTGCAGCTTCTCCAGCTATTATGGTAAAAGTGGAATGGCCCTCAGAAATGCAATCTTCTTACATGACAGTAATCAGTCAATCAAATCTGTGCATTCAGACATGTGGAGAGACTCGACTGTCAGTGAGATACACACAGAGAAAAGAGGAGAGATGTTTGTTATAAAGTTATTAGATGTGAAATTAAGTTTATGGTTTAAGTTTAAGTTAAGTTTAGAAGTAAAACGTCATCTTTATTTGCTATAAGAAGAAACATTTGTTTATATTATTCTTTTGTTATTCATATTTTATAATGTATTTGAACCCCAGCAGTTGAGTGTAAATACTAATAAATGAATTGTACTGTATTTATGTGACAGTCTACAATCTAGCCACTAGACACTGATGCTGATGGAACTACAATGAAAAACAACACACACATTATGATGTTCTGGACCTTCACTTGAGGACATTTACACTAATTGGACCTCAGTGAATTTTAATTGAATACCCCTGATCTACATAATTGAAAGAAGAGCATGAATAGAGATGTATTTAGTCTGTTGCAATTAGCAACCTCACCACTAGATGCCACTAAATCCTACACGCTGCGCCTTTAAGTGTATCTGGATTCAGCGGCTGTTTATCTTAACTTAGCTTTAACTGTGTTCACCATTTAGCTTCCAGGAGACTCCAGAAACTTACTGTTGCTGGCCGAGAACTAGTCCAACACATAATCACTGTTACTGTACTTGCGTGCAGCGTCCGGTGTTTGATAGACAGCAACTGACAGTCAAATGATTTGATGTGAACTGATGTGATTGGTGTTTTTCGCTGAGTCATCACATCACCAAGCTTCCAGCACCACTTATTTAACCAATGATGTGAGGATAGTGTGCTTTTTGGTGTGAGAGGGCTCTAACAGTTCTCTGTAAAGACTGTGATTAGGTAGTCATTATAAATAGGGCTGAATGTTTTTGGTTTTTTTAAGAAGACTTTTTTTTACAGACGGCATTTGAACATGTCACAGTAGGAAAAACACTAAATAATCAAATAAATGATGATACTGAATCCAGTTTCATGGTTTTGGTGCTATGCTGGTTCACTGTGACACTGTCATGATTTACACTTACATAGTCATCGTTAGTATCATTAGTAACATTAGTGCTTTTCTTACTATGACATGTCAGAATATCTGCTGTGTAATAAACATAAGATGAAGAATAATGATAATAATAACAGTAATAATAATAATACATAAGAAATACATTACAATAAAGCAACAGCAAATTCACTAACAAAGACCACATCAGCTTGGATATGAGTTTAATGATTTAATGCAATAAGAGTAGAAGGGTTAGTGGTGGAGGGATGAAGGGATGAAAGGATGAAGGTGTAGGGTAAGGGAGGTGTGGTGATGCTGTATCAATCTCATGGTGGGTGGAGGGAGGGAACTCTGGGTGGGGGTCTGGCCGTCTCTTCAGCCGGTCCTGGATGGAGCTCCATTGGTTCCTGAAGTCAAACAAAGAGAGAGAATGTTAGAAAGAGTTTTGGGATGGAGGGATGTGAAAACTGAGACAAAGAGGAAAGGTTTGACTTAAGTACAACATGTGTGGAAATAAGGGGGTATGAGGTGTGGTCTCTGTTCCCAAACTTAGTTATACAACTTAATTAAACAAATAAAAAGTAAGATAATAAAATGTGGCATGTCTACTAAATGACACTAAATTAAAAGCCAGATTTAATAAATATGTTTCAGCTGTTGTTTAAAAATGTTCACAGAGCTCACATCTCTGATAGCTTTAAGAGTATTCCATCATTGTGTGTACTTAAAAAGCCAGCAGCACATGGAGGATTTTAAAGTCTGAATTTCTGCAGTCATGGAAACCATTTCACTGTGTGAGGGATGTTTCCTTTGTTGACATAATAAACGGATGATTGGAGCCTATAAGTGCTGTTTCTTAGATTTGAATCCAAATGTTGTGGTGTCAGTGAAGTGAGATTTCTGCACTTTTCCTCTTTTCTTTGTTGTTTTTTCTTCTTTCCACACTAAGTGAGGGTGAGAATGTCTGCATCTCTTTCTCCTCCAGAGAATAAAGTTTGATTAGTTGGATGAAGTTTGACCTTTCAGTTTGTATTTGTCGTCCCAGAGTGAAATGCAACTTAGATATTAAACTGTAGAATCACCAAACTCAATACAAAATATTGTCGTTTTTCACAGAAGGTTGTAATACAGTGTGATTTAATTCATTTTGAACATTCAGGTGGACGCTTTGGGGTTGAAGCAGTTTGACACACACACACACACACACACACACACACACACACACACACACACACACACACACACACACACACACACACACACACACACACACACACACACACAGAGAGAGTACATCAAACCTTCAGAAGAGGACATGTTACATGATGAGTTTGAGATATGACTTGCTTCTGACAGCCTGTCACACACTCAACTTCTACTCTCCCATCATACTGACACCCTCAAGATCTGAGAGCATCACATACTACACACACACACACACACACACACACACACACACACACACACACACACACACACACACACACACACACACACACACACACACACTTACATGTAATGTAACACACCAAATGAAGGCATGATTCTGTATACTATGTGTTGGAATATACCAACACACTACAGGTCATTACTTCATTTAGTTGTTGATTAGAAGCAAACAGAAGAAAGGTAGTTTATCTTCTGCAGAGTGAAGCAGAGCAGTGTGATTTATCATTTCTTTTCAAATAAAAGAAATGGTGAATATCATACAGGAGGTCAAAGAACATGACAACAGGCTGATGTAAGGTAGACTTCCACCCAAATGTAGCGAAAGTTTAACCAACTTCAAAAGAAAATGCAGTTTAATGTGCTCTATCTGTTGCCTTAACCCTTCCATACTGTTCATATTCTAAACCCTTGCAGTATGTTCCAGGTCAGTTTTAACCAGAAGAAGGCAGTGCAAAGAGACTACCTCATGATGGAAATATGACATTTCAGTTTCTTTCATGTATTAATTAAAGGGACGTTACAGTTTCCTCATCACTCCACACAGATGTGATGTTTCTGGTTCCTCAGTGGAGCAAAATGTTTCAGTCACATGCTTCACATTTGTCATTTATTCACTACATCTGTTTCTATTGCACTTTCTTACATTTTGCTTTTAAATAGTAAGTGGTGGACATTCAGTGTACATAAGACTAATATCACTAAATGTATGATAAAGTAATATATTTCCAGGTTAAACATGTTTAACCTCCTCTAAATCCACACAAAGGTTTATTAAAACCAGCAGCACAACAGAGTAGGAAAAAAATCAGAATGACAACAGGGGACAGGCTGCAGGTTACCATGACTACAAAGAGTGTTTTGGCGATGAAGGAAAGGGCGGAGTGTTTTTAGCTCTCATCAGATTCAGGTTGAAATCATTTGGGACGATTGATTGTCTTCTTTTTTTCTGTCAACATGCTCAGTGTGCTCAGTGTGCTGCTCCTTCTGCACTGTTTGAAACCATGTTGCATTCAAGTCCTGTGGGAAAATCAGTCAGACGGAATCCAAGAGTCAAAGCAGTGGCTTGAAAGAGCAAGCATTCAAAAGCTGCAGTGTAGTTCTTATGTTGACAACTTTTTTACACTTGCTGATGATACATTTGAGTTCATTTTGTATAATAAACTTAAAGGAACAATCCACTAATTTAACCTTTACAGGTCAATTAAACTTGATCAAGCTTGGTTGACACATTGGCATGGAAACCCACTTTAAAAGAGGAAACATAGTCCAAACTTCTAAAGTCTAAACAACAGATGTGTGTTTGGTGGAAATGATAGCTCACTGAGTCATACTGAATCATGTTCAACCTTCATCCTGCACTGAAATAAATCAGATGAAAACTGATGATCAACATGTTTCCAGAGTTATCCAATAGAATAGAATAGAAAGCTTTATTGTCATTATATATTCCATATGATGAGATTACAGGTGCTACTCCATTTGTGCTTTAAAAATTAAAAACAATCCAACACATGGCAACCAGATAAAAACATGACGCGCGCACACGCGCACACACACACACACACACACACACACACACACACACACACACACACACACACACACACACACACACACACACACACACACACAGGATTAGGATAAAATATTGAGGATTAAAATCACAGGCTAACTCCAGCTCCTCCACCTACTAACACTTTACACTGTGCAGACTGAGGGTGTAACGTTCTGCATATTCATCTTAAGACATCATACATGTTGCAGTTCTGTGATGCAAAAAAAAGACTGTCAATATAGTTTAACAATCCATTTTGAGCTTGGATCTTCTCAGTCACTCTGCTGTGATCAGGATGCTGACAGCAGTTGGAATGAAGGATTTCTTTAAAGCATTTTAGTAGCCAGAGAGTCTCTGTAGCATCTTCTGGAGCTCAAAGGCTCAAAGTGGCTCTATAGAGGATGGAAACTGTCCTTTAAAATGCTCCTGCAGAGTAATGACGAGGTCTTTTTGCTGGCCATTGACATGATCCTGGACAGTTAGTTGTTAGATCTACAGTGTAGGTGAGTGAACCAGGCAGGAAGATGAAAAGTTCAAACGCTCTCAACAATTGTTTCATACACCAGTTCTAAAATCTGCTGACTGACTCCAAGGCTGCTCCGTTTCCTGAGGAGATAAAGACACTGTGAGCATCTCTTGAAAATATAACTGTCTATAACTGTGCCAATATTTCAAATGATCACAGTTTCAACCTGAAACTGGCTCTGTTTTGGTATTTAGATCACTTCTTTGGTCTTACTCACATCAAATACACAAAGATAAGATTCAATCCAGCTTCAATAAGGCAGTAGAAGTTCTCAGGTACTTTCAACATGGTTTTAAATGTTTCCATGTATTATATATGACATCACTGAAGCATTGGTGTTAGAGCAGCATGTTACTGTTGTAGCTGATGGAGGTGGAGCTAGTTTACACTATTTTATATACAGTTAGCTAGTTTACACTACTTTATATACAGTTAGCTAGTTTATACTACTTTATATACAGTTAGCTAGTTTACACTACTTTATATACAGTTAGCTAGTTTACACTACTTTATATACAGTTAGCTAGTTTATACTACTTTATATACAGTTAGCTAGTTTACACTACTTTATATACAGTTAGCTAGTTTATACTACTTTATATACAGTTAGCTAGTTTATACTACTTTATATACAGTTAGCTAGTTTACACTACTTTATATACAGTTAGCTAGTTTATACTACTTTATATACAGTTAGCTAGTTTACACTACTTTACAGGGGTCAGTGGCAAAATAAAGGTTGGCAATTAAAACATGTCTTAAAAATAGTTTAAAATAAAGGTTCAAGTCTGTTAAAATATACATTAAGTATTTTTGTTGGTTTTACATCATTAAAATGACATTTGCACAATTTTTCTTACCAAAAGTAAGACTGAATGCTCCTGAAAATGTCAAATGGTGTAACTACAAAAGAATGAAAAATATTCAATATTTGATCCACCTACAGTGTATTTAAGTGGACTTTCACTGCATCACAACTAAACAGTATCACTAAGAGTTTCCACTGCATTACAACTGAGCAATGAGCCATTGTTGAATGTTTCCATTTTTCAGAATAAAAGACCAAAATGATATTTTCTTCTGAGAGCTTTTATAAGTTCTGCCTTTGTCTAGATCTATTTAGTCTGGTTCTGAGTGTGTGCTCTCTATGGAATTGTTATCCTTTGATCAATAAAGCTATTGATAAAAAGATCTGAAAGTCCTATTTATGGTCTCAGGGTCTGTTGTAATGTTTCCATCAGGACCTATAATACTATGGATTTCTCTCTCCTCCTCCACCTTTTTAATTTGCCATGATAGTAACCTGCCGGCACTGTCTCCATGCTCCACATATCGCTCTTTTGTTTTCAAGATATTTCATCTGCTCGGATGTGCAAGGTACCAACCTTTAGTTTGGTCCTATTTAGTTGCTGCAGAGTGACATCATCTTTACCATTGCTATGTTTAATTTCCACTTCCTTAATTTCATTTTCTAGAGTCAGAATGTCTTTGTTCCTTTTCTTTGTCAGGTAGGAGGGGAAAGACAGAAAACAGCCTCCACAGAAAGATTTGAACCTTTTTACAAATAAGAATGGAGCAAATATCCTGGCTTGGAAATATATCCATGGAAATAATGAGCTACATATTCATAAATGAGTGTCACAGCTAGGGTGCGCTATAGCATGATACAAGAAAAAGCACCACAGATAAACACTTTTACATCATTTTAGAATCCTTGAGGACTTAGATTGATCACCATCACCAGAGCATCAGAACACATGATAAATATGTGTGTGCCACATGTTTCCAGGAGCATATTTTGGGCCTAAAGGAACTTTTTTAAAAATGTGTTTCTCGCACTTCCACCAACTTATTGGAAATGCATTATTAAATCATTGAATGAACCACTTTTAACTATCAGCCACAAAACTTTTGCAATGTCATTTCATATCTTAAAGCTGAGATGAGAGGCATTTTCATCATCTCAATACAGCTGTGAGCCATTCTGACTAATAGAAATCTAGTTTAAAAAAGTTTCTTTAAAACATCAGCCTCCACTGATCCACACTCACTCAGTATGGAGGAGAAGTTAGGCTACTTAGCCGACTAGGAGCCCAAAGCAGGGACCTGCTGCTGCTGGATTTAAATGCAGGGTGGGGGCTGAGGAGGCTGCCAGTCAGGGTTGAGTCCTGAGGGTCTCAGTCCGCCCTCTAAATGTCCCTCCAGGTGGACCATGTGCAGTTTTTTGGGGGTTGTGTGCTGCTGTTGTTTTATTATCTGTTGGAAACAGCCTGATTACTGCACAGGCCTTGAGGGAGACATGACCTTTTCCTACAGCTCACACACACACGCACACACACACATACACACACACAGGCCTCATTAGAGGGATTGACAGAGTAGCCTGGAGGACAATAGAGAAGGATTGGGCAAGCATTTCTCCTTTGCTCCCACTCTCTATCTTCCCTCTCTCTCTCTCTCTGGCCGTTTCCACATATGAACTCTGGACGATGTGCAGAGAATCAGGTCTGAACATTTTCTAGAGTCGGCCCTTTCACACATGTAACACACAGCAGGAGATTGTACATGTCGTTCATAGCTAGAGGATATACTCTGGTTTAAGTGAGAGGCAGGACATGACACTAAAAGTACGCTGCGATTGTAATTTGGCATTTTTAAAACTTTTTAAAACAGCAATAAAACAGATTTTATTTTACAAGAAATCACAGGAAGTCCTCTCTCTCTATCTCTCTCTCTCCTACTAGCACTGGCTTCACAGTGTAGTATTCAGGCCCAGTCAAAACAATGCAGCACCAGCCGTATGATAGAAACCTCATCAACACGCCCACTCGCTCTCTCCGTGTGAATTCTCTGGAAAAATGAGCTGCTGTAATAACACATGTTCTCAGTCGGGAGTTGGCAGGATGAAGTCTGTTTAATGTCCAGTCATGACATTTGTGTTCACACGTAGAGATCGTATGATAATGTCCAGAACATTTCAGGGTAGCTGTGCACAAGTGAAAGAAGACAATCGCAGATTTAAGTCGTATGAATGCGAACATGTGAAATGTCAGTGGTCATTTCTAGTAACAGTGCATGAGTGTAGCATCATGGCAAAAGGCAAAAGTAGAAAATCAGCAGATAAAAAGACAAAGTGGTCAAAAAACACTAATGGCTCACTAGAAAAATACTTAAAGACCATATAAAATGAATTCAGACATTTTCTTCTAAACACATTAAATAGGTCATAAATGTATTTCTAAAAAAGGTGTAAAAAGCATTTCAACCATTTAGATTTGAATTGTGGAGCTAGGCTTCACAAACTGTGTTTCAACATTTCTGTGTTCAGGATTTAGTGGGTGGGTCTGAAAATCATAAACCCACCCCTGCTGCTGTAGAGGTATAAATACATTCAGCACACACTACTACTACTACAGTCTACAGTTAGCTGCCAAGCTAGTCGCTGAGCTAGCCCCCGACTTAGCCGCTGAGTTAGCCGCCGAGCTAGCAGCTGAGTTAGCCGCCGAGCCAGCCACCGGGCTACTAGCTGAGCATTCATGTTTCAGGTAGAGGTGGTGACTTTGATTGACAGGTGACACTTGGTAGGGGACTCGCACTCCCACAGCGTTTGGGAGCAGAGAAAGAGGCTGACTTTGAAGCCTAATTTATTATATCTGAAATTTTTTTTAATCATTCAAATTTGGCAGGGTAGTTAACAACACACTTTCCTGTGGTATGTCAAACTCAGAACACATATTTATTCTTACTTTACACAGACTTTAAGAATGCTGTGACAAGGGAACAAGAACTGGTACAGAAGGGAGAAAACAGATGAGATAGTCTACAGGGATGGGAGACAATGACACACAGGTGCAACACATTAGGGCGGGGCAGGTAATCACACATGATGGTAGGAAGTGAGGGATCTGATATGAGACAAGAGGTGAGTATCAATATAAAACAGGAAACGTAAGACAAGAAGTGACTTAAACTAACTGAGATGTGACAATTGCAAAAACGTTGGTGTGTCAGTAAAAAGAAAAATGCAACAAACAGGAAAGAAAACATGAAGAAATCATGATGTATGAAGCATGTGAGTCAGTGGGGGGAATTCAGTCTGAAAACAGTTGTAAGTTAAACCAGCACACGGGGCTGTGCTGGTGGGAGTGTGCTGTTTATGATACCAGTGAGACAATGAAAAAACATTCCACTAAACCCAGTATGAGCCACAGATGAATGTGTTTAAAGGCTTTTAACCCTTACATACTGTAAATTGTCACATTTGACCAATTTTAACACGTGAGAACTGCAAAAACCACAGACACATTTCTGCTAGGTGACCCCACAATATACAAAAATGTTAATATAATGCATTTTTTAAATTTTGTGCAACTGATACACATTTTTATAAATACGGATGTACACATTTGACCAATTTCTTTTACATTTGAGAGCTGTAGAAACATCCTATACACATTTCTTTTAGACCGATTTTTTCCTAATATGACCCCAGAATATACAAAAATGGACATAAATTGCTTGTATTTCATTTTTTGTGTGCAGCTGATAAAAATTTTTATATATGCAAATGTAGTAATGTGACCTGTATTTATTACAAATTTCAAAAATCAGCATTCAAACATGATGTATTCTTATGTATATTCTATAAAATGTTCTCCTGGACCATAAAATAGTGATTGTATGTGTTTTAATCAAACAGAAGGATTCATCAAACATGTATTAATGACTGATGGGGAATTAATGAATGTGAATTGGTGTAGAGACTAATTATGAATCAGAACATTAACAGTATGTAAAGGGTTAAGACACTCAAAAAATCACAGCAGTAACTATTGTATCTTTTGTTGCAACATACTGTATATGAAACAATGGAAACACAATGGTCACACTACCAAGTATCCCTGAAGAACTGTTTGCATGGACGTGACTGGTCAACTATTAACAAAGAGGGGAGAGGCATGCTAAACTTAACATTAATGAACTCAATGTAATAAATAATAATAATGCAATTAAGCGTGAGAATCAGTGTTAGCAGTGTTTGAAAGCGTATGAATGAAGTAGCTGATGTGAGGCACGTGTTAGTAGCGCACACACACACACACACACACACACACACAACCACACACACACACACACACACACACACACTGGAGCTGTCAAACCAAAGCAGTGGCTTGTCAGATGATGCCATGTGTTGCAGTAATAGTTTAACCAGGTTCAGCTTCTTTTTTTTTTGCCAGAGGAGCGTTCATAGTTTAGCTGGAGGATTCTATGTTGGTCCTCCACAAATGCAAGCCTTGTTTGCAGTGAAGCAACTTGCAGTGGAGCCCCAGGAGTGGCTCAGTGTGTGTGTGTGTGTGTGTGTGTGTGTGTGTGTGTGTGTGTGTGTGTGTGTGTGTATCCTTGTGTTCACACAGACTGACTGCACGGCTTGTGAAGTGGAGGACCGGCTGATCCCAGTGTCTGAGAAGGGCTCACAATGTCAGATGATGCAAAGATGGAAATCAGAGAGAAATACCAGGAGAGCCCAGAGCCCTGTGGGAAGACTGAGAGAGAGAGAGAGAGAGAGAGAGAGAGAGAGAGAGAGAGAGAGAGAGAGAGAGAGAGAGAGAGGCAGAAAACACAATGCAGCCACATCACCTCATCTCATGACTAACCTCTAGTACAGCAACAAGAAAGATGGATGAGTATTGAATTGGATACTGACAATTTTACCAGTATCAGTAAGTTCCATTCATCTGATACAATTTACATTTATACAATATGAGAGAACCTGAGTGGAAATGTCACATTTTGATTAAAACAAAAGAAAAGAACTACATTCACTGCGTTGAGGTAGAAAGTCACTGTACCAATGGAAACAAAGTGTGTTGAAGTGCAATAGAAACAGATGTAGCAGGTACATCATGTACTGTAGTCTATATGACAATAAATGTGATTTGAAACATCTACACTGTTAAAATTTTTCCTGTAAAAAAACAGTAAACTACTGGCAGCTGGGTTGCCATTATGTTACTGTAAAATTAACATTTTTTTACTGTCGCTAAAATTTACAGTTTTATACTGTTAATGAAAAATACAGCATGGACTGTTTTTAAAATTACTTTCACAATATTTTACAGTTAACCTACGTGTTTAAAAATACATTATCAGTCTTCACAAAATCTAAAGTATAATCACAACAAAATGTGCTTTGTGAATCAAGAACAGAGCTAATTTTTCATCATGTAATTGCAATGTGAGAAGAAAACAATCCACAGCTTCTTATTGCACTTTACTATTTATTTTAATAAACTGCACATGCAGGACAATTGCATGTTTAAACAAGTGCAAACAAAACCAAAAAATACAGAGCCTTCTCTCTCAAAACTTTTGGCTTTTTGCTGAAAATGGTGCAATACATGGCACTTTTTTGACGTAATACATTGAAAAATATAAACCAGGTGACCAAAACATAACAGTTTAGTGGATTACCTAAAGTTACAGACAGTTCAGCTACATCATACATACATAAATTACAACAAAACTCTCAGACATGTGTGCCCCTCATGTCCACTTTTCGTAATGTGGACTATGAACATAAACATCCAGAGAAAAATATCCCAAGTCTTGAAACACTTGTGTAGGTTCAGAAACAGAACACAAATGCCCTTTACCCTATATCATGTAACATCTCAATGTACTGAATATATTGTCCAGCATTAAATCAGTGGCACAAATAATAAATAAAAAGTTCATTTAACAAAAAATATTCTGTCTATATAATGCCATCGATCAAAAACAGTTTAAATAAAAATAAAAATACAATGAACACCACCAGACATGTTACATCATGTCCACATTTTAAATGTATGTTCAAGCTGTTATAAGGCACATTGTTAAGTGTAGAAGTCAAAGTATTGGGCGATGGCAGGGGAGTGAGTTAGTGAATGACTTACAGTAAGGCCCACTTGAAGACACCAGTTCTTTCAATCCAGACTGTGAGAGAGAGAGAGAGAGAGAGAGAGAGAGAGAGAGAGAGAGAGAGAGAGAGAGAGAGAGAGAGAGAGAGAGAGAGAGAGAGAGAGACAGACAGAGAGAGAGAGAGAGAGAGAGAGAGAGAGAGAGAATTAGTTCCAAAATAATTTTCACTGCATTTTCTCACATACACAATGAACGTGTGTACCCCTCATTCCCTGTTATCATAATGTGAACTATGAACATAAAAATCCAAAGAAAAAATATCCTAAGCCCTGACACTCTATCAGGGAGAGAGAAGAAGAGAGGAGGATGAGATTGAGATGAAGAAAGAGTTAAAGGGATGACACAAGATAGTTTTTGATAAATATATGTGAGTAATGGGATTGAGTAATCTCACCATTTTAAATGAAGTCCCACTGAAAGTCCATGAGTCTCCTCAGCAGAGTGGATACATGTGGATTGACTGGTGTAGTCTTTTTGCTGGTGACTTTGCCAGTTTTCTTTGACAAGACTTTGCCCCGTCCAGTCTTGGTGCCTCTCTCAGTGTTTATTCCAATGAAGCATCTGAAAAATTAAAGTATTTCTTCAAACACTGTGTAAAAATCAAGTTGTGTAACTCACTCAGATTAACACAATAAAAGGCAGCAAATGTAGATGGACAATAGCATTTCATCTAAAAGATAAGAAAAACTACAGGTTTTCCTGAAAGTATCTAACCTTACTAAATAAATACTTGTGGTTAGTTCATTTAGATTGAGTTCCTTGTGTTGTCTGATTATTTGGCAATCATCTATGAAATTCTAGCTAGCTGCTGAATCCTGCTGCTGAATCCTTCTATCATGACATGCACATATTCAGTAGGCTAATGTAAACAAACTTTAAACATCACTGATATACTTTGATTTATAGATTAAATAAAACTGCTACTCACCAAATAATTAGCAAGATGGGGATGGATGAAGAAAATAGCAGACCCAGCTTCACATGTGCTGTTCAGGTGAATTGCCCTTCCCAGAATTCAAAAAATACTGCATGATACTGTAGTTTAGATACTTTGGATGATTTATTAGCGGTAAAGTGCTGTATTTTAGGTATACATTATAGTTCTGTAAAAAAAACGGTAAATTGACAGATTTTTGTTTGTATTGACAGTAAAGTGCTGTATTTTAAAATAACAGGTTAATACTGTTGGAATCCTACTGTAAATTTACAGCAATTATTTACAGTGTAGGCAGACAAAAACATCAAATCTGTGTGGTGTGATTAGGTCATCTCTCTCAAATTCATACATGAAACAGAATGATCATATTTTCATCAGATTCTCCACATGGTTTTATATCGTTTGTATCTCTTTTAATGACGCCATGTTGCACTACATTTGAATGGAAACCTATATTGTAAATAGACTGTACTTATATAACACTGTACACACATTCATACACTGATGACAGGAGCTACAAATGTCCACACACACATGTATACACTGTTGGTGCAGCCATCAGGAGCAATTTGGGGTTAAATATCTTACCCAACGACAGATCAACATGTGGACTGGAGGAGCCGGGAATCAAACAGCCGATCTTCCAATTGGTGGACGACCTGCTCTACCTCCTGAGTCACAACCATCACTATATATTAATATCTGTGAGATTATTAATGTCCTCGCGGGTCTAATTGATCCCATCTATTCTTTCTTTTCCCCCTTCCCCCTTCCGTCTTTCCTCCCTCCCTCCTACCTTCCTTCCTTCCTTCTTTTCTAACCTCCCTTCCTTCTTTCCGCCCTCCCTCCTACCTTCCTTTCCTTCCTCCCCTCCTTCTGTCCTTTCCTTCTTTCTTCCTCCCTCCTTTCCTTCCTTCTTCCTCCATTCCTTCCTCCCTCCCTCCTTTGCTTCCTTCTTCCTCCCTTCCATCCTTCCTCCCTCCCTCACTTCCATCCATCCTTCCTCCGTCCCTTCCTTCTTTCCTAACTCCTTCCTTCTTTCATCCGTCCTTCCTTCCTTCCTCCCTTCCTTCTTCCTCCCTTCCATTCTTCCTTCCTCCCTCCTTTCATCCGTCCTTCCTTCTTTTGTCCTTCCTTCCTTCCTTTCAACCTCCCTTCCTTCTTTCCGCCCTCCCTCCTACCTTCCTTTCCTTCCTCCCCTCCTTCTTTCCTTTCCTTCCTTCTTCCTCCCTCCTTTCCTTCCTTCTTCCTCCATTCCTTCCTCCCTCCCTCCTTTGCTTCCTTCTTCCTCCCTTCCATCCTTCCTCCCTCCCTCCCTCCCTTCCATCCATCCTTCCTCCCTCCCTTCCTTCTTTCCTCCCTCCTTCCTTCCTTCTTTCATCCGTCCTTCCTTCCTTCCTTCCTCCCTCCTTTCCTTCCTTCTTCCTCCCTTCCATCCTTCCTTCCTCCCTCCTTTCCTTCCTTCTTCCTCGCTTCCGTCCTTAACTCGAGGACAACAGGAGGGTTAATAACATAAACCACGTAAATTAAAACAAAATGCTAGCAACTGAAAGTATATATAATTATTAGGGGTGTGACGATACACTCGCTCACGAGACGAGACGAGACACGATATTGGGTTCACAAAATCGAGACGAGATGAGATTTGAACTATATTTTTAAGAAAACTTCAATGAGGAAATACATGACTGTTCTTTTATTTGAAATTCACAAAATGGAAATTAAATTGAAATGTTTTAACTAATCATCTTGTAATGAATCACTTTAGTTCTACTTTCTAAATATATAATTATCATATGCAGTATGCAGCACTGTGAAAGGTTTCCCCATATAGATATTTTATAGATGGATCATTTTGGTATTTATGGAAATAACAACCATAAATATGAAGGTTAGATACAATCACAAATACTAAAAAGTAAATTATAAAGAGTAGAAACAATTCTAATATATAAATATAAATTAAATAAAGAATCCAATTATCACAAATTATAACATATTGCTAATAAAAAAACAAATAACAGTAAATTGCACAAGTCCTGTATCACATGAATACACAAGTAGAACAACATATAAATGTGTTATAATTTGGTAGTGTGACTCATTTTACTTTTGGCATCATTAGGCTTCCATAGATGCTCCTCCTACTTCAGTCTCTCAGTGTAGAGACCTGAGGTTAACCTGTTCCTCATCTCATCTCATACTTCTGACTGAGATCTTCTCAGCAGGTAGAAGCTGTAACAAGGTTAATGACCCACACGTGACATTATAAAAAGAAGACATGACGAGCGAATGAGCCATAGAAAACCGATAGTTTTTTTTTTTTGTGCGCCCCTTTATAGCTTATATTAAGATTCACTTCCACGAGAAATATCCTCGCGATTTCATCTCGCGAGAGCTCGTCACACCCCTAGTAATTAGATTTTGTAAAGATATGGTAAAGCAACATGTGTAGAATTACAACCACTTTTGACTTAGGAGCACCTACTGCCTAATGCAGCATCAGCATGCTGACATATTGTGTTAGTCACGAACCAAAGTTTTGGAGAGTTGAAATTCAGACCTGATTATGGCGCTCAATGAACAATTGGGGATAAGTTTGGACCAAAACAATGGACGAACAACCAACTGAAAACACATTACTAGACCTGTGTAGTTAGACTGTGAAAAATCTCTCCTTTATTCACTCATTCATTTTTGTCAGTATAATAAACATTACATGGTTCACTCAGTAGAGAGCGGCAAATCAATTCTGTGTCGTCACCATTAACTGTAGAGTTACATGATGGTAGTTTTTACATCTTTGTTAGCAGGAAGTAGTATACATGACATGAACACCACTTTTTGGTGGAATATTTGAGAGCAAAATATTTTTCCACAAATACAATGTATACAGCACTGTGTAGTAAATAGGGAGTGATTTAAGACACAGCCAATGAATACATGAGCTGATAGAAAGAAAATAAGATATGTAAATGAATACAAAGCATATTTATAATCACTTCAAAGATGCTGTTTCCATGAAGACCTTGAAGACCATGTAAAACCAACACTTAAATGTCAAATGTTACAAGCTCCATTCTTTTGCTGTCCATGGTCCTACATCCAGTCTTGACACCATTTGTCTATCATTATGTCTTACATGTGGAGTTACTGTATGTAGCTGGCATGTAGGAACTTCATATCCCTGTTTTGCATCCTGCCTACGAAGCTGTGATTTCTCCAACCAGAGGAAACAGCTGTCAACACTCACAACACCTATTTAAATTGCTGAACATATAAGAGGTGTGGAACCAGAATAATGATGCATTCAGGCCAGATTTCCCCATAGAAGTACACCTCATAGAAAAGAGGACAGGACACTGCTTGGCTGTAGCGAGTGTAAGAACAATGATGGTAGAGGTTGATGAGAAAATGTTAAAAAAAGGTAGGATAAGTTTATAGAGTCAGTTCCCACACTTTGTTCTTATAATCCTACCCATGCTATTTCCTGTCCCGCCTTTTCTTCACCACACCGTGCAACTAAGTTTTTTGCCTCTTTAGATGTTGTTCAAATAAAGTCATGATTATTTGTAACTATCAATAAAAGACTCAAATAGTACAAAATGTGCTTTTGACCCCAGGAAAATGTCAGCCTGGCTTATGAAAAGGAAGAGAGATGTTTAAAATGTTATTTTTGGTTGAAATCATTCCACTTCAAAGACTGTGCTCTTCTGCGATCTGCTGATTCCACCCCCATCATTTCTCTTTGCAGCCACACTCCTGTTTTATTGTGTGTGTGTGCGTGTGTGGAAGCCTGTTTGTTTGCTGGTGTGTGTGTGTGTGTGTGTGTGTGTGTGTGTGTGTGTGTGTGTGTGTGTGTGTGAGTGTGTGTGTGTGTGTGTGCGTGCGTGTGCCTGCCGAGTGTCACTGAGGACTCCCGAGACACCAAAACCCTTTCAAGGGCCCAGAGTGCTGCTGTTCAAAGGTCTCCATTACCTCCCTCTCTCTCTGTTTCCATCACATGATGTTTTTCATCTTCCAGCCTTTTCTTATTCACTCTCTCTCCTGGGGTCTCTGTGCCCTTTCCCCTCCGTCTCTCGCCCATCAACAACACCGAGACCAAACAACAGCCGCCTCTGTCTCCCACCGGCTTGAACTTCAAGCACATCACGGCTCTGACAGGCCGCAGTGAGCAGGCGGCTAATGCTGCCGCTGCTAGGCACGGGATGGAGCTGATTACATGGAGCGGGATTACTCTTATCTCACTGCAAACAAACGCTGAAGGTCAGTCTGTACGCTGCTCCAACTCCAATGTGAGGAAATTCATTAATTTGATATAATAGCAGTGAATGAAGCGTTTGAATCAGATTCCACAGAGTGAAGGATTTCTACCTCACATGATGTAAAGCTGAGATTCCTCAATCACCTATGTTAACATGAAGTGTAAGGTAAACACATTTGCAACATTTTTCCCCCCTTTTTGGTACATGAACATTCAAGGAGATTTGAAACATAGACTTTCAGTGTACTCATCATGTAGAGTCATCTGTTTAATGTGCTGAAGTAATGACTGACTGTGTGCTCTGGAAATAGGCTTTTTTTTAAATGTACCTTTTAGATATAAGATGAGTAATTCAAAAATATTTTAAAAATTACTTTTAAAAGCAGCATCAGGTTTGTTAAAATGTACATTTACTATTTTTGTTGGTTTTATATCATTTAAATGACATTTGCACAATTGTTTTTACCAAAAATAAGACTGAATGCTCCTGAAAATGTCAAATGGTGTAACCACAAAAGAATGATAAATATTCAATATTTGATCACCTACAGTGTATTAAAGTGGACTTATACTAATAATGACTTCATTTAAAACATGTAAATGTTTCCTGATCTCCATGATTCTCCAGAGTAAATGTAATATTTAGAACAATAGTATTCCATTAGCTTTATTTAATATAAAAGTTATAATGTAAGATCATGCCAAACTAGTTGATATGGTGTTTTATTGACTATTTACTGTTTTTAAGCAAGAAAGTTTTTATGGTTACACCACTTTGACAAAAAACCCCTCATTGACCATATACATATATTTATACAATTTTTGGGTAGAATGTCAAAAAAGTAGGTGGGTGCAAGACATGAAGAGCTTTAAAGACAAGTCAAATGATTTTAAAATCAATGTGGAGACTGAAAGGCGGGTAAGGACTATAACACAGGTGTAATGTGTTCTCTCGCTTCATTTTAAGGGACAATAAGACAAACAGATCACTGACACTCCCTATATGCACTATACTTCTAGAAGCTACCAATCTGTCCCCTCATACCACCTGTACATGTTGTTTAACTGTCTGGATCTTTCTAACATAGATCTTGATATTCTTGCCAGTAAAAGGACTCCATTAGTTTCACAGCTTTCTTTTTCTGGTTATTAAATAATTATTCATAAATCCATTCAACTTGAGGTCCACTCCATTTTTGTTTCTATTTGATCATGTGCCACCCTCCATCTGCAATGGCTTTATGTATCCCTAGGGAGACCAGACCCCCATTTTTGAGGCACATCAGGCGAGTGCAACAGTGCAACAGTAATTATTTGCCTCACAGGGAGCACTGAACCCATAGAAGTCACATATTGAGCCAAATGTTCTTCACCAAATGGGTTGGAATAAAAACATGGACTTTTACAGCTCAAATACATAATACATATAACACCACTATGTTGTCCTAGGTCACTTTTGGGGATCTTACAGACTTACAGTCATTTCCTGGAGACTTACCCTAAACCTAACCTCAACCCATCATCTGCTGCTACTTTTATTATGATTTTAACTATATCATTATATTCCTCAGGGCATGCTGTAATAATGTCTCTCGGTCTGTAAGATTGTATTGTTTGCCAGTACACTGCACTGCTCACTTTATTTATTTACTTATTATGTCTTAGTGTGTAGGTGTACATTATTTTATTCCCTTTTTTTATCATCACCAGGACCTGAGTAGTGTATTTCATTCTCTTTCATGTATCTACATGACTGGAATGATAATGAACATCCTTGATCCTTGAACCAGGACTTGTCTAACCATTCCTCGACCTCAACCACTGACCCCAAAAATCAGCTTTTTTCCTAATTAGGGACATGGCATTTGTCCCCAACTGGATTTGCCATCCCCAATTAACTGGTCTTAAGCCTGAAATTTGTCCCTGAAAGTATCCTTCGACAAACCCCCCAACACACACAAATGAATACGCACACATACACACATGTGAATGACCTGCCAGACGAGGGTCATCTGCTTCACTTCACAGTCCAGCTGTGTGTGTGTGGGACAGTCCCTCCAGTCGGTAACGGCAGCAGATCAGAGGAACCTTCTGCACCAACTTTACAACTCGCAGCTCAGATTCCCTCTATCATTCCTTCCTCCTACACTCTCTCTCTGTTTCTCCCTTCACCTCCCCCTCCTCTTCTTCCTCCTCCTCCTCTCCCTCCTGCAGCCCAAAATGTGTTTATCTCTGAGTGACTTCAAAAAAAGCCCAGGCTGGAATCACAGTGGCGGTGACGACGGGAATCTGTCAAACTCCGGTATGGCACGCCATTTTACCCTACTTGAAAGAGACACTGTTTATTGAGGTTGGTGAGAAAGAGAGATAGTGAGCGGTTGGGTGAGGAGGAAGAAGGGAGGAGGGGGAGCTTAGGGAGGTAAAGGACGAAGAGCAGAAAAAATGAAAAAACTTTTCTCAATCAACATGCTTTTTCAAAGCGATTTGGAAACTAGGACAGAGAGGCAATCGTCCCAATGTGCCCCTGCCCCCCCCCCCCCCCCAAACAGCAACCCACCCACTCAGGCAGCCACCCACCCATCACCCTGAGGCTTGTGGTTCCAACCAGCGGGATGCAAACAAACCTACAGCAGTCCTGTTAAGGACTAACACAGAGGAAGGGAAGTGGTGCCGGATCCAGAACTCCAGGGATTGTGGAGGAAAGAAAAATGTCCCATTAAAAAAAAGAAAAGAAAAAAGTTTGGAGCTAAAAAGTCCCATCCAAACATGTAGAAACAATGAGGTTCAAATATTAGGACAAAGTTAATAACTTGAATAACTTGAACAGTGTTTATGTGACTGAGCTCCATATGATGCTCAGGCTTTCTCAACCAATCACAACAAAGTCATCTCAAGGCACTTTACACATAGAGCAGGTCTACACCGTACTCTTTCATTTCATTTAAAGAGACCCGACATCTATTGGCAACTGGACGTCTGTCAGGACCTGAATGTCTATCACGACCTAGACGTCTATCAGGACCTGGATGTCTATCAGGACCTAGACGTCTATCAGGACCTGGATGTCTATCAGGATCTGGATGTCTATCAGGACCTAGACGTCTATCAGGACCTGGATGTCTATCAGGACCTAGACGTCTATCAGGACCTGGATGTCTATCAGGATCTGGATGTCTATCAGGACCTGGATGTCTGTCAGGACCTAGACGTCTATCAGGACCTGGATGTCTATCAGGACCTGGATGTCTATCAGGACCTAGACATCTATCAGGACCTGGATGTCTATCAGGTTCTGGATGTCTATCAGGACCTCAATGTCTATCAGGACCTAGACGCCTATCGGGAACTGGACATCTATTGGCACAGGGATGTCCATCAGGACCTGGTCATCAATCAATCTTTATTTATATATCTCCAAATCACAACAAAGTCATCTCAAGGCACTTTACACATAGAGCAGGTTCTAAACCGTACTCTTCAGGTTTCATTTTAAAGAGACCCAACATTCCCACATGAGCACGCACTTGGCACCTGGTCATCTATCAAGACCTGGATGTCTATCAGGACCTGGTCATCTATCAGGACCTGGATGTCTATCAGGACCTGGATGTCTATCAGGAACTGGTCATCTATCAGGAGGTGGATGTCTATCAAGACCTGGATGTCTATCAGGACCTGGTCATCTATCAGGACCCGGTCATCTATCAGGACCTGGATGTCTATCAGAACCTGGTCATCTATCAGGACCTGGATGTCTAACAGGACCTAGACATCTATCAGGACCTGGATGTCTATCAGGACCTGGTCATCTATCAGGACGTGGATGTCTATCAGGACGTATCAGAACCTGGACACAAAAGGTTTTGGGACTTTTGAGGCTCCATACAGCTATTAAACTACTGATTCTACTAAAACCTCATGTTTAAGGACTACATGTGGGGAGAGGATTAAAACTCAAGCTTCACAATCAAGACATTGTACGTCATCCGTTTAATCTGAACACAAACGACAATGTGTGGCTGTGTGCTAGAACAGTTTCACCATGAACCACATGTGTCTGATTTAAGACAACCAGGTCTGTTTTATTTCATTTCATTTTTTGACTGAACACTGGACCTTTCTAAATGTGAGCCACAGTTTAGAAAAAGGGAAATAAAATGCATCTTTTTAACTTTTTGTACAGCTGATACAAAATGTTATATAGGCAAATATACAACTTTGACCTGGGTTTATTAATAAAAAAAATAAGAAATCAGCATTCAAACATGTTGTATTCATCATATTCTATCTAATGTTCTCCTGAACCATAAAATAATGATTGTGAATGTGTTTTTTCCACAAGATTAATCAAACAGAAGGATTATCAATTATGTATTAATGATTGATTGGGAAGTTATGAATTTGAATTGGTGTAGAGACTTATTATGAGTCAGAATATGAACAGTAAGGGTTAAATACCAATTATTCTGTAAAAGTAATATCTTCATGCCATGAAGCAAAGAAGCACACTGCATCAAAAACACAAGACTCTCAGTACCAGCAAATGAATGAAACTACACTCACACCAGTTTAACTGTGATGTACTGTAAATGTATGTATGACATGTACTCACAACTTGCATCATTCATGGATTTCATGAGTTCAGGTCACTAAACAGGTCACAAACATTCCTATGTGGAAAAAATGACACATGGAACATTTTTGATGCTGAAACTTTATCAGTTTGTTTTTCTCTGGTGGCGATGACAGAATCAAGGCGAGCTTATTACAAATGTGGTATTGTGATAAATGATTTATATACCACTGGAAATTCAAAGGACACAAACACACACACACACATACACATACAGGGAACATACATAAGTTAATCAACACCACACAAAAAGAGATCAGAGGCGTGTTGAATATGCAGTGATGTTTCTGTTTCATCTGTCACCCGCTGCTTTCAACTTGTGTTTCTGGCAGAACTTCAAAAAAGGACAGAACTTTGATTTGGCTTTTCTTGTCTTTAGTTTGCTCAATTCCTTTATTTGATCACAAATCACACTTAAAGGAAAATTCCATTATATTTCAACCTGGACTCTATTTTCCAATCATTTTTCCAATCTAAGTGACTAACAGTGGCGTGCACAGACCTTTTGAAAGGCAGGGGCGAAAAGAAAAAAAAGGGCACATACAGCACGTTCTCGCTACTGAAGAGGGCACACAGGTGTGTGTTTTTGCCACCCAAGAGTGCAGTTTAGTGTGTTTTGCCGACCAGGAGGGAACCTTAGCACGCGTTTAGGCTCCCAAGAGGGCACTTCAGTGCGCATTCTTCAACAATTGGGCCACAAGGGGGGGGGGGGGGGGGGGGCGACCGGTCCAGTATTGAGAGAAAGTGCTTCAATGGTAACCTTAGCAGTGACACTACATAAAACAGAAACCTTCACCTTAATAAACACTTTGATATAAAGTCATTATGAGTCCAAATATTAACCCTGTAACACCAAGTGAATCATATTTGATGCATGAGTTTTAAAGAGCTTGTGACGGTCCTCTGGTCCGTCTATAGCCTGGTACTGTTTTCATACTTCCTCTCATCCTGTGTTTGTTTTTGTGTAGCAGGTAACTGGAGGGCGGAGTCTGTTAAAACCGTGGTTGGACGTACCTGGGCCCGGTGCCTTGCACTGTTGTTCTCGCCAAATTTAATGTTTTTGTTTTGTCAGCATCTTACACACACTCCACACTCATGCACACACATGCACTCACCACTGATTTAACTGATACTCACACCTCATGTTCTCTCCTTAGTTTGTTTGTGTTATTTTTTTGTGTTAATTTTTGAATAAATCATTTACATGGTTGCCTTTAGCCTTTAGTGTTCCCTTTTTGTTTTGTCACAGCTTGAGAGCCAGGTCGTGACAGAGCTCTACATCATCAGTGTAAAAACCTGATGTATACCATCAGATACATGTTGTTCACATATAGGGGACCTTTTATTTGAGGCATCCAACATGAATGTTATCAATCAGTGAGCCATAATTCTGAGGAATGGATATTTTTACTAGTTTTGAAAAAGCCAAGATTCAAACTTCGTTAGTATTATTATACTATTAGTTAGTAATAGGAATAGTTACTGGATAGATGAGATGTTGAATAAGTAAATATTTTGTAGCTTACTGGATGGTAAATTCAGTTGTCATTTTATTGCATTTCATGTTGGCTGATATGAGCTCTATGCAGGACCTTTAAGGGCTTAAAAAATGTTGTTCTACTGTATGTGTTATTGTGAAATAATATTGTTTGAAAGAAATACGTATTATGAGCAAAACAAAAATACAAAAAGGAAAGCAAAAATGTTTTTTATTTGTTTAAAAAAACATACTATAAAAAATAAATTGCAAGTATTATTTAATTGTTTTTTAATGATTGGCCAGAAGGTCCAATAAAAACCTCCAGCTTCAAGGAATTCATTTTTTTGGTAATTATTTGATAGTTCAGACTTTACAGAGTTTTAGTACTCCCAGTAAAAAAAGTTCATACCATCCAACATCTGTGTATGTATGTGTGTGTGTGTGTGTGTGTGTGTGTGTGTGTGTGTGTGTGTGTGTAGCTATACATTTATGTCAATGTTGAGTTGGTTCTACTCAATTCCAGGATGATGTTTTACAGTGTATATTTCACTGTAATAGCCATGTTTTTGTTTTACAGTGTGATTGTGGCTCACAGTCATACCTGCCAGGAGTGTGTGAGCAGCTGAATGAGGGCTAACAAATACAGTAATTCCCTCAATTTGTGTAATATGGCTCTAATGTTCAATGTCTTGCAACAATGCCCCCTGGGAGACATTATTATTGGTGTGATTAAAAAATGCTCAAACAAAGTGTCTGCTGCATATGCTAAAGAGGAAAAGTGGATGGCCCCCAGGTAAGCAGTGTAGCTGTGGCGTAAATAAAGCTGTAAATAGAGTCATGTTTTAATTGCCCCTACTGGAAGAGCGGGGGCAGAACATATGCAACACTGATCTGACCATCTGTTGGACCCACAACTGTTACACACACATCCAGGAGGGAGAGCGAGTGCTTGTGTTCCCAAGTTACCATAGGTGCAACAGATCGTGTGTGTGTGTGTGTGTGTGTGTGTGTGTGTGTGTGTGTGTGTGTGTTCAGGTGTGGTCAGACTCCATGCTAATTTGCTAATTGTACCATATTGTGCAATGGGAAATGAATGCAGCCTAACATACTGACCCTTAAGGGCTTCAGTCTGTGACATACATGCACATACACACACATGCACACACACACATTAAAAAGGAAATGGGCCATCACAAAACAGTGTTTATTGTGTTTTGGTGGATTGATAACATAATGATCATTACCTGCTGAGTAATATGTCTACTGAGACATACAGTATAAAGACATGGAATAGTTATGGATATGAAAGTGTGTAGTCATACACTGCCTACACAAACAATAATGCATTATGCTTCTTCAACAGTGCACTAATTAAAAAGTGATTCATTATTACTTTCTCATTACTCTCCTGATGAAATGATAGGACATAATTTTATACTCAATAAAGAAAGTAATCCAATTACTCATCACTGTCGTCTGTGTTTTACTTCCATTCAGAAAGCCATTAGTCCTCCCTGAAAAAATGCAGCCCGCTCAATCATTAGAATGGGGGCAGTGTGGCAGTGCAGAGGGCCCCGCTGCAACACACAAAATGATCATCAGGTTTGAACACTATATGTAATACTGTTTATGTTCACAATTATTGCAACTGTGACACATTTCCAGAGTTGTAAAACTTTGTTTAGACTATCATTAACTACTGTGCAATGTTTTGACTCTCGGATCTGTTTCTCAAACTGGACCGTCCTGGACTGTTTTCCATGTGTCACTCGTACCTGAAACAACCAACAAGTCCTCCAAATGACAAAATATTTGTTGGTTCGTGTGTGCCTTTTTGGCAGTTTTGTTTTTCTGTTATATTCCAACACTGATCTACAATAAGACCCATATAGACATTGTGTCAAATGAGATTTGTTTAGTAGAATTTACCCAAGCTTTTACTTACCAAGTACAGCCGTGGTCACAAATCACGTTTAAAAATAAAGCGGTATCATGTTGTTACATGTTCTGGTTAAGTTTATGCACAAAACCACTTGGTTAAGTTTAGAAGGGAAATGGTTTGTTTGAAAGATCATGTTCTGGGTTCAAATGATCACTTTGTTAAGGTCAACATCTGGTGTGGGTTAAAATGATTACCTCCTTAAGAGTAGGAGACCTTTGTTTTCAGGGTTACAGCAACAACTGTGTGGTTAAGGTTAGAGGATGATTTTTGTCTTGGTTTACCAAAGAAAACAAAGCTGAGTCACAATTGCACCGACAGCCATGCTGGCAGCTCTGTGAGGTTGTAGCACTGTATGGCTTAAGGCTAATGTTACACTTTTAAGCATGATGCTGTGACTGATCCTTTGTGTAGCACATACAATTGTCTTCCTGTAGTAACAGTAGTCCTTAGCGTCGCTGTTTCTCTGCATTACTCGAACTATCAGGCGTCTTACTAGTGACTGTTGTCAGCTATTGATACCTTATGCACACAGCGCCCTCTGCTGACCAGGTGTTACAACTATGTAAAACATAATCAAACCTGATGGCAAATGAATTAAATCACACAGAAAATATCAATACAGTAATTTTAACATGTTTTAAAGTCCTTAGATTTTTTAAGGAGTCCAAATTTTAAATATTTTAAGACATTTCAAGTCTTTTTCATGTTAATGTGTCTGTACACACTCATAATGTTTCTGAAAACACATTGAAAACTAAGTATGCTAACATGCTCACAATGTTAGCATCAGCATTTTAGTATTATCATTACCAATGTTTAGCATATTAGTATTATCATTACTAATATTTAGCATGTTAGTATTATCATTACCAGTGTTTAGCATGTAAGTATTATCATTACTAATATTTAGCATGTTAGTATTATCATTACCAATGTTTAGCATGTTACTATTACTAATGTTTAGCATGTTAGTATTATCACTACCAATGTTTAGCATGTTAGTTTTATCATTACCAATGTTTAGCATGTTAGTATTACTAATGTTTAGCATGTTAGTATTATCACTACCAATGTTTAGCATGTTAGTATTATCATTACCAATGTTTAGCATGTTAGTATTACTAATGTTTAGCATGTTAGTATTATCATTACCAATGTTTAGCATGTTAGTATTATTGGGATCATCCCTATGTTCCCCGGGTCCTATGTTCCCGCTTTGTATGTGACCGGGGAACATAGGGATGATCCCGTCTACAGTTAGCCAGTTAGCTGAGTTAGCCGACGAGTTAGCTGCTGAGTTAGCAGCCGAGCTAACAATGGAGTTAGCCGCTGAGCTAGCAACCGAGTTAGCCGCCGAGCTAGCAGCCGAATTAGCCGCCGAGCTGGCAGCCGAGTTAGCTGCCGAGCTAACAGTGAAGTTAGCCGCTGAGCTAGCAACCGAATTAGCCGCGATCGGGGAACATAGGCAAGGCAAGGCAGTTTTATTTGTATAGCGCATTTCATACACAATGGCAACTCAATGTGCTTTAAATAAAACAGAAAAACATGTAATTTGAGAAACTTAAAACATACAATTAACCCCCACATCCACCCCCCCCCCCATAATAAAAACAAAGTACAGAAAAATAGCAAGACATAAATAAAATGATTGCAGCATAAAATAATAAATTACCGTAAATTCCGGACTATAAGCCGCTACTTTTTTCCCACACTTTGAACACTGCGGCTTTTACTACGGTGCGGCTAATGCATGTTTTTTTTTCGTACTTTATTATTTTTTCACTTTGCTTCATGTTTGATACACGTTGTTGTTGTCCGACTCGTTCATAGGAGAGAACGGGAGAGTTTGCTTAGTAGGTTTTAATTCAAAGTTTTCCAATACAAGATGTACAATGACAGGTGCAAACGAGGTAGATTACTCCAGTAAAAGTAAGACTTAGTTTAATGACTTAGAAGTTGCCAAATGACTTACTTTAACGAATTTCGTAAGTTTATATAATGCAGATTTGTAAAATATTACTTTTATGAGGGTCACAGTCACAGACAATAAACTTACCATTTGATAATTGTGGTAACAGCGGTGCAGCAGATGTAATGAAGTCCACGCAGCACGCTGGATGCAAACTAATATTAAGCCTATAGCCTATTCATTATAATGTCCATGGACATACATTGATTGACATACGCAATTGGGGGGGCGTTGCGTGCAATCGCCGATGGACACCCCATCGGCGATGTCAGGCATCGCCGGACCAACCCTAGCTAATATCTCATATTACAACGTGGGACACCTGCGGCTTAAAATCCAGTGCGGCTTGTACAAGTACAAAATTGATTTTCTTTCTAAAATTAGAGCATGCGGCTTTTAATCAGGTGCGCTCTGTAGTCCGGAATTTACGGTAGCTTTAAAATCATTAAAAGGACAAAGAGTGCAAATGAAAGATTAAAATGTAAAGTGCTTTAAAAGAGCTCAATCATAAGCACAGGAGAAGAGAAATGTTTTTAACCTGGATTTAAAAGTGTTCACAGTTGGGGCTGATTTCAGTTCTGCTGGTAGTTTGTTCCAGTTGTGTGCAGCATAACAGCTAAAAGCTGCTTCACCATGTTTAGTTTGAACTCTGGGCTCAACTATCTGACCTGAGTCAGTAGATCTCAGAGCTCTACTGGGTTTATATTCTACTAACATGTCATTTATGTATTCTGGACCTAAACCATTCAGTGATTTGTAGACCAGTAGCAGAACTTTAAAATCTATTCTATAGCTGACTGGGAGCCAGTGTAAAGACTTTAGAACTGGAGTATTGTGCTCTGATCTCTTTGTTCTGGTTAAAACTCGAGCTGCAGCGTTCTGAATGAGCTGCCGCTGTTTAATGATTTTTTGTGGGAGTCCAGTCAGAAGACCGTTACAGTAGTCGAGTCTACTTGAGATGAAAGCATGAATCAACTTCTCCTGGTCTGTTTGAGACATAAAACCCTTCACTCTGGATATGTTTGATGTGACTGCTGAAAGTCAAATCTGAGTCTATCAGCACGCCAAGGTTTCGGACTTGGTCCCTAGTTTTTAGAGAGAGTGACTCGAGATGTTTACTGACAGCAATCCTCTTCTCTTTATTGCCAAAAACAATGACCTCAGTTTTGTCCTGATTTAATTGAAGGAAATTTTGGTTCATCCAATTAGTTACTTGCTCTAAACAGTGACACAGTGACTGTATTGGACTGTAGTCATCTGGGGACAGTGCTAGGTATATCTAGCATAGGACCCTGGGAACATAGGTACGCTCCCGTATTATCACTACCAATGTTTAGCATGTTAGTATTATCACTACCAATGTTTAGCATGTTAGTATTATCATTACCAATATGTTAGTTAAACTTGTTAACATACTAACTGCTAGATACAAGGTATAGCAGGGGCTGCTAGGAGCTAGCTATTCATTTAGAACATATTTGGTCATAAAAATACTGGACAAATTGACATTTTTGAATTTGAATACTAGTAGTATGAATGATAGTATTAAATTAAATTATTTCATATACCTAAATGGTGACAAAACCTGCATGACTTTCCTGCTTTACCCACTTATAGAATCACCTGCTGTTATATGGCAATATTTAAAATTATAGTTATGGACCAGCAGGGCTATTTTTTATTATCTGCCTTCACTTTACCATAATCCCACCTGAAAAAGGCTGTGTTGAAGTGGTTTAGGGGTCAAACATGCGTCTCAGCACCTCATATACACTTGTTAGTCTTTACTCCTCTAGAGAATGCTCTATCTGAACGTACTGTATACTGTTCTTCAACACTGTGCTGCATGACATTTTCTCTGTTCCACACATTCACAACCTTCAACAACCAGTGAGCAGCTCCACTGGGACACAGAGACATTTGGAGATGTGTTTACATCTCCAGTGTATACACACAACTACTAATGGAAATGATATAGGGGTATCCATGGGAACCAGCAGATTTGGTAAGTGTTTTTCTGACTCCAAATACTATATACAATAAAACAATCCCCAAATACTCAAATAAATAAAATGTACAATACATTAGTGGGAGTGGGAGTGGGTGGGAGTCGAGTGAGTTTTTTTTTCAGTCAAGATGTTGTTAGATTAGCTTAGCATAAAGTAAAAAAAAACTCCTACCAATACATCTAAACCTTGTTGCTTAGGTGCTTGATATGTTTAAATGCATTACTACTGCAGGAACTTTACCAGGGGACCGTGAACCTTTTGAGGAACTCGTGTTTTGACCGGAGGAACCAGGAACTACTTCCTGTACGATAGTTCAATATGTTAAAAACTAGCTAGCTGTTTCCCACTCATTCTCATAAAGAGCATACTGTAAGTATTTCTTAAAAATATTGGAATATTCATTTAAATAATGCTAACAGTTCTTGGCAGGCATGTCAACAGCAGTAAACCTTCAGGACATTAAAACTCAGCTGACAGTGAGGATGATAATTATAATACACTGAGTATATTTGGGTTGAGTGTATTGATTAGACCAGAACTGCACTGATCTATCAGTCTGTGTCTAATGAAAGCTCCACTTAATGTCTATTTGGATTAAAGACCATTACTGTAAAGTGTGTGTGTTTGTGTGTGTTTGTGTGTGTTTGTGTGTGTGTGTGTGTGTGTGTGTGTGTGTGTATGTGTATGTGTATGTGTTTGTGTGTGTGTGTACGGTGTCTCAGAGGGGACATGAGGCTGAGCTGCTGCTCCACTGACCTGAGGATTAAACTCTGAAATCAGGCAACTCCTTCACTCTAGCAGATAAGAGGAAGCAGCTGTTAGCAGTAGCCCTCAGCCTGTCTACATTAATGTTACATCTCCAGCACCTTACACTCACCATTACTAATTAATCCAAATCATGTTCCACAGTGCCCAAGCGCTTAGCCACATCACCCCTCCCCCTCCTCCTCCGACCGACCCTCCTTAACGGGGAGAAGAGAGGCAGTCCCGACCCCTTCCTGAATAAAACATCCTAATAATTCAACTTAAGCATTTAGCTACTGCATTATGCATGAGAGTGAAATCAGTGCAGAGGGCAATGGAATCAGGATGTTGACAGTGTGTCTTGCATGTTTCTGTGTGTGTGTGTGTGTGTGTGTGTGTGTGTGTGTGTGTGTGTGTGTGACCATGTGGTTGTGTGAGTGTGTGCACTGATTTATTTATCAGGAATATTTAATGAAAGTGTGTAAGGCAGCGTGGAGCGGAGGTGCAGCACTTTAAGGAAACACTAACGTTAAGTAGTGTACATCACACGTCTGGGCCTGTAATGCTGTTTGCCTGTATACTCTGGTTTTATCTATGAAGATGGACAGCAGAGGGTTTCCTCACCAGCTCCTCAGCAGTCACAACCAATCACATCACAAGGAGAGGAAGATTTCACTCACTACAACTTAGAAGCATTTACATGTTACGGTCACAAACACAACAACTTATTTATGATTGTAGAGAAAAAAAGCAGCTGACAGGAGGGGAGAGGTGGTGGAGAGCCTCATTTGTCAGCATGTATATGACATGAGTTAAAGCTGTCTCATCAGTCTACATTTACATGTGCACAAATGTCAAATTTGACCATTAATTTAGTGAAATGAATAGTTAATAGTTTTAATAAGATAGTAGTTATGAGGATTTCTTTTTATGATGTAGCAGTGAAGACTGATGGCTCTAATGGTTCTACAATAAAGCCCACACTTCCATAAAGTTATAAAATACATTTCCATCATTATGTCTATGTTATATTTTCATGTCTTAGGTCAAATAGGACATGATATTGTGTGATAGTAGATGTTTAGTGGTGTAAAAGCTAAAAAATACACTCTCTCTGCTCTCTGAAACATGAATCAAGGTTTAATCACATTTATTGATCAGTCAGATCAACTATTGATGCTTTCTAAACACATCTGTGCTTCAACATTTGGTATAGACACTTTTTATGAGAGGATTATTAGACTGGGTCAAAATTGACCCAAAACACACTGTGAGGGTGTAGAATATGAACAATATGTAACAGTTCAATAATTAGTAACTAGACTGTGTGAACTGTGCATACAATTATAAACTAAAGGCTGCACAAGCCAAAGATTCCTGCTGCTGATAGCCACAGGTGGTTCAATGAAAAATAATTAGCAGACATTTCTCTATATATTTATATATCTAGTATTTTTCTCTTATTTGCCAGTTGACAGTGTCAGCAGGAGACATGAGTACAGAGAGAGTGTATGACATAAATCAAAGGTTCATGGCTGGAATCTAACTGTGGGCGACTAAGATGTGTGATTGTGATGTGTTGTTATATCTATGTACAGTTCTGTGTACAGCTGTGTTAAACTGAAAGAAGCAGAAATTACCTTCTGGCAGATATTTAAGTGAATATTATCTATTGAGAACTCAGAATGAACTTTTTTACAATTTGCACATATCACTGTGTGGTTTCTTCTCTCTCCTTTATCTCTCTGTCTTTCTTTGCCAACCATCATGACTAGTCTGTCTCTCTCACTGTGGGTGGAAACAGAGCCCTAAAGCTTCATATTGCCTTTATAAATGACTGTTAAGGATTGAGGATGGAGTCACTGAGTGTGTTCTACAGCTGAGGAGATGCAGCACTGAAGGGTCTGTCAACAGAGTGCCAGAGATATATATATTAAAAACATTTTATATCACTCAAACATGGATATTAACATTTTTCATATGAAAAACACTAAACGTCCTCTCACCTCAATGTCAGATGGTTTATTCCAGAAATGATCTTCCCAAAATTCTGAAACTTTGTTCCAACACTTTTTTAACAGCGCCCTCTAGAGACCGACATCTAATGAACCCCGTTCTCCCTTCCGGGCTGAGACCTGTTAGCAGTGTGATGTTTGTATAACTATGATTTAAAAAGTGCGTCCTGTTGGGTGCGGCATCTGGTTGATACTTCCTCTGCTTCACTTCATCCTTCACGCTTCAAGCTCAACTTTCACTGTTAACAGCAACTTTTGGAACTTTTTCCTCTTTCTGGATACAGCTATACATCTCTGTATACTTGGAGTATGTTATAATATCATCGGGATCAGTGTTAATGTACGTATTTACTTCTATTGAAGCCTAACTGAGAACAGAAAGATGTGCTTTCACTTTGTGTTTTGGCTCGCAGTGACTGTCAGCGCAGGTAAGTTTTACATTTATTATTATTATTTGAAATCTAACATGTTGAACACTTTAACATGATGTTCTATTTCTAGAGTAGTTTTTGTTATATTTTTCAGTTTCAGTTTTAATATAAGACATCTAGTATGTATTAACCGGAAATGTACAGAGCCTGTTATAACGGTGAATAGTGGATGTTAAATTTTTAAAAGGGTATTTGTCCTAATGAGCTAAGACATTTAACTGTTTTTACTAAATTGTCATTCTTTATCTGATTACAGTTCAGAAGGTAAAGGAGGAGTTACAGGTTTTGACAAATACTTTAACACTTGCTAAAGAATGACATTATTATATGTTTAATATTAAACAGCCTACTGCTGTAATGTTAAACAGGCTGGCTTTATTATTATATTATTATGTTGTATGTTTTTGAGTATTCTAATTTATGCTCCACTACATTTTAGAGGTAATAATGTTCTTTACTTTCTGTTTTGCTTTTTCTCAATCTAGAGCAGAAAACACTTGATGAAAGAAAAAATACATTTCAGTAATTAAAACAGAAATTTGGCATTTACTTGTATTTTGTATTTTATTACATTTTGCAGAAGAACCACTCTACAGGAAAATAGGTGAGGAAGCAGTTCTCACACCAGACTCTGTGATGAATCCCATCTACAGCATAACATGGAAACATGGAGCTGATATTGCCAACTTTAGTTTTTGTACATTTAGGTTGAGATTTTGGTTTAAATTAGGGGTCTGAATATGTTCAGTTGTAGATTAATTGGATTATAAGGGATTCACATTATTTAAAAGGGTTAGAGATTTTGCCTAAAATAATGCACTGCCATCTGACACATCTGGATATATTGCAATCCATAGATTAATATATTCATTATATATGTAAAGCACAAAGTAAATCACTTCATTACATAATTATCTATGGATAAATAAATGCAATTAGGGTTTTAAAAAATCGGAGTGTCTATTTGTACCCCTGGTACAAATAGCCTCGGCCACACAGCTGATCTATTTGCACCCTAGACGTATAACAACGTGAAAACATGGAGGATATTCATCTTCCACGCCAGCAGAAAAGGGCCAATTTAGAAAAGGTTTCATCTCTAATGTTTGCTTTCAAGACATTTCTGGCGGGAAAGTTGTATTATATTTTCATAATCTTTCCTCAGTGAATGCAAACAAGCGTCAGTTTGTCAGTTAGAAATTATTATAATATTTAGCTTCCGTATTAGCAAACATATGTGGCTGTCACATTACTATGTAGGACTAAAGCATTGGTGTACTGTCATTAGTGCAGGAGACACAGGTTGGAATCTTTGCAGCAGCAGTTACGTATACATTGATAATGTTTTTAGCGGAAATCTGCTGCATTTTAAGTAAATGCATACAACCCGAAAAAAATCTGAATTGACAACCTTCAGTGTGTTATATGATGGAAATCAAATTTTGACAGACAAGTCTATGGTTGCCATGGATACCAAATACATTTCAGACCTCTCAAGTCTCAGACACCCTCAAACACATGCATTTCAAGCTGCTCTCACACCACACCTGACATATCTCACACTGAGAAGTGATAGATCTCACCGGACACAAATGATTATATGATGTGGAGAACAGTGACGTATATTTATCCCACTGTCCCGGTGGGATACGGAGGTCTTCCACATATCTCCAGGCGCTCCCCTCCGACACTCAGTCCCGCAGCATGCACTCCCAATTGTACTGGGGTCCAAATAGCATACGTTGATATTTGCACCAAGACGGGTGCAAATAGAACACTTTGCTATATATACCAGGGTACAAATAGCATCCACTTCTAATTGTACTGGGGTGTAAATAGCATTCATTGATATTTGCACCAGGGGTGCAAATAGCCTTAAAAAATTCACTCAGTATTTCTGTGGGCAATCAAACTAGTTTAACTGTATGACAATCAGCTGTTCTACAAACATGTTTAGTGTTTTAAAGTGCATATTTCTCCAGCTGCCCACTCTTAAGTGACCAACACTACAAATAAGTGACTGTAGCTGACAACATACTGTTTTTTAGATCGTGGTTCTCTGAATATTTCAACTGGAGAGATGACGATCACAGGACTGACTGGAGAGGACAGCGGCATCTACACAGCAAAGATCAACAATAAAGTCAACAACAAGATTCAACTCCTAGTTATCTGTAAGTGGAGGAATGTCTGTGAACTTTGGCTTCATGTATTAAAACAGTAAATGTCTTTTTGTTTTGTTTTCTATCAGCTCCTGTCCCTAAACCCTCCCTCTCTGTATGGTGTGATGCTTGGAGCTACTGTGTCTTCAACTGTAGTGGCAACACTGCAGGAGCTGAACCAGTCACTTACTGGTGGACGTCAGGTGACAGGACTTGGCCTACAACCAAGGAGGTCAAAATAACATGGGTAAACACATGACCATGATGTTTGTGTGTTCATCACTAACAGATCAATCATGATGCAACAATAAACCAGAATCTAGTCTTTAAAGTGATTCATATATTCAGGCATCAGTTGATGACCAGCTGAAGCAGAGTCCAGGCTGTGTAGTTTACACTGTTCAGACTGTTTAGCTTTAACAGCAATTAGCTTTAACTGTATCTGGTACAATAAATACATTGTGCATTGGGATTGTAAAGAAACAGTTATTAATTAAATAAAACGAACAGCAACATGAACAAAAACAAAAAAACACATTCAGATCATGGAGATTCTAAAACTAAATATTCTGTCAGTTGCCATGGAAATAGTAATAAAACATCATATTAAATTATGAATTCCTGCATTTATTGTACAGTTAGATGTAAATTATTTCAAACTAGTCTCACATCAAAGTGTGTAATAGGTACATTGGTCCACAGCACAACATGTATGTCTTTCCTCCAGAAGCAGACATGTTTCTGATACCCATTCTCCACTAAAACACCAACAACTCACTCTATTATCACGTCTCCTCCTGTCAGGTCACTGTGCATGCAGCTGCACCACACAGACATCATGGTGCTTTGTTTTTATTCATCTTTTTAATTACAGTTTTGGTTCTGTTTAAAATGGTTTTCTTCAGTCATGTAGTAACAGGTAAACTCAGCAGGGTTTTAGATGTTTAAAGTATCTAACCCTGATCTATGTCATCTCAAGAATATGTGTTAAATATTGTTCATAAACTGTTTTAATCATGTTAACCCTTCATACAGTTGTTAGGACTGTCTGCAACAGCACTCTCCAAGGTGCTGACCCCCCCCCCCCCACACACACACACACACTGATAAACATACACAGTAGTGGACAATTAATTAAATATGATAAATATTATCACTAACCAATATGACATGTATTTTTTCATATGTTGATGTCTGTTTGCCCCTGCCTGTCCCTGTGTGTGTAACAGGCAGGGTGTACATTCATTGTGCACCCGCCTATTAAAATCTTGATAAAGCGCCCTTAAATAACAGTCACATATGTGCCAGTGACTTCAGACCGGGGTTTTTTTTTTGTCAGTGGCGCAATCGCTTTCCTCTGCCTCAAAATAGTAATATTCATTCAGTGAATATATATGACGTTTAGTTTGTCTGTTATTATGAATATATTTCCAAGCCTGCTATTGTTGCTATGGTAATGTCTTTATATTGTGTAGTTATCTAAGCGGTCATGTTATCTGTGTTTTCTGTAACTGTTTGATGAAAATGTGTTTTAGTATGACTTTAGGAATGAACTGAATTTGAAATCCAGTGAAAGTTTGGTATACTATAATTTATACCAGATAATGCAGACGTGCTAAATAGTGGATTATATATATATATATATATATATAACAATATATATATATATATATATATATAACAATATATATATATATAAAATTCAAATCAAGTCAAAGTCTTTATTGTCATTATATTGTGAACAATACAACAAAATTAAAAGTGCTGCTCTGTTAGGTGCCACAATGATAAATAAATAAATAAGAATAAATAAAAATAAAATAAAATGAATCAATAAAAACAAGAATATTGCATGTGAATGAATGAATTGAGTTATTGTATTGCACAGAAGGAGTATGCTTTACTTGTGTTACTCAGCTGATGACAGAAAATGACATGAAATGAACTCCTCTATAAATCTGAATGTTTGCTTTATGAGCTTTCAGCTAATATTGTTTTTCTCCCAATTTCTAGAAAGAATGGAGGTTGTGGTTAACGTGTTCTTTTAAAAACCCAGTCAGCTCCAGCAGTGAACATGTCTTCAACCCCTTAATGAGAAGTAAGTTATCACACCAACACATATCTGCTGGAACATATTTAGAGTGTGATTTATTAAAGGTTTGTGTGTGTAAAAACATGTAAACTTAACATCTACTAACACAGCACAGTGAGGGTTGTGTCTTTCAAATGTGTAAGATAATACACACTGTTTATTTAGTACGTTAGCCATAATGAAAATGTAATATAGAGCGTTTTAATCTCAGTGTGTACAATAGAGGGAGGAGAAAATGTAAATATGTTATTTAGCACACACATTGTGATTTACCAAACCTGAAGGTAATTTTGGTGACAGTAACTGTGTCTTTAAACAATGTTCAGTTATGTGCTGCACACAGATGACTTCTGTCACTGTGGTGAGGAGGAGACGGAAACACAATAACAGAATACACACTTTTTCCTCCTGTGTTAATATTTTTGGAATGACAGAATAATGACAAAATAATACAAAAATATCATCTATCCAGCGATGCCAGGAGCTATTAGACAAATTAAGGGGTGATTCGGAGCCAGTCACAAGAAAGAGTCAAATAATTATATCTTCTTTGACCAAACTTCTTGCAACTTTGCATTTCCTTGTGTCTGGGTCATTCCAGCGTACTGCAGCAGTCACTCCCAGGGTATCCCAAAGTGATTTTTCAGGTGTCCTTAATGCTATGTGACACAGGATGGGCAGCTACAGAAGGTTTACACACAGGAGACATACTGAATGAAACCAAACACGCCTTTTATGTGTTGCTGGTTTTCCACATTAGTAAAGGAGTGATTGTACTAATGTGCAACTAAAGAAAATAGAAATGACATTGGTATTTTGTCCCTATTTTCATCTTTTTGCCTCCCCTGCTTTAAGTCAGGATTTTCTTTTACACACGGTGCTCATCTCTCCACTGTGTACACCTCTCATCCAGAGACCTGTAGCTCTTTTCCCAGTCCACTAGTGGAGGGACCTTACCACTACCTGTGTGCTCTCTTCAGTCCTCTCTGCAGAGCATTTAAAGCCATCGTAAAAGACCAGACACAGCACTGACCAGCTGCCTGGTGTATGGTGCAGAGGACACAGCTCCATCCACAAGGGATTCAGATTGTTGTGGTTGTTCTTGCAGCAGCTCTCTATCAGAATAGAAGAACTTCTGAGGACTTTACAGAAAAATACAAAAAATATCTTTTTGTTGGACATATATATATTATAGTAACAGCTAATATATAATATTTTGCCACATTCACTTTTGATTTGGTAAATATATCTTCTCAGGGAAAAAAGTGTGCGTTTGCGTTATTGTGTGCTTATCTTGTTCTGCCGTTGGCTCTAAGGAGTCAAACTCAGGTATTCCAGTCACCTCCCCATGGCAGAAAGTGAGCTGTATCTGTTGTTCAAGAGATGCATCTCTTCCACTTCACACACACACTCCCTGTTTAGTTTGTTGAGGTTTTGTTAAAAGCCATTTTTTTCTTCTGTTCTCTGCCTTATGTCTTGCCATCTTCTTTTAACTTCATCTGTTGTTCTCTTGGTTTTTACCAACTTTTGTCACAAATACTCTGCCAGCATTTTTTTTGCGGGGGGCAAAATTTAGATTTTTTTGCTGTAACTCAACAGTATGTTTATTTACCAAAACCTCTGATTCCATAGGATCAACGTTCATTTTGAACTTGTGGTCTTTCTATTTGTCCAAACTCTCTGTGGCAGAAACCATTAAGACATGCATAACTCTCATTTAAATACAGCTGTCTGCACCTGTTATTCTTAGTAACACCTGCAAAACGTCCGCTAACCAAACATGCAATCTGTTAGACTGTACATGCTATTTAGTACTCTTTATTTGGGATCTTAGTAAATCAGGTCCCTAAATGTTTTTTTTTCAAAACATGACAACGTACTCAAAAATGGGATCAGCTAAAAACATTGGAATACAATACAGTGTCCTTATAAACCATTTGTTTGAATGATTAATTATTATTTGTTCTTTTTTGTTGTTGTTGGGTTCATACAGTGCTATTGATCATAATTGGAGTGACTCTGGTTGTGTGCATCATCATCATCATCATCATCACTATCTATTTAATGTACCGACACAAAACAGGTAAGAAGTCACAAAATATTGTTTTTAACTTAATGTATTGTGGTGATCTGATATAGACAAAGTGCTATTAGTTCAATACTTCTGGTTTGTTTTTGCAGTGAGGTCTTTGTTAAACCAGAGCCAATCAGACAGCTTCTACAAAGACACATGACATGTAAAGAGGGCTGGGAGATTCAACAGGGTCACACAATAGTAGGAAAGTTCATCTCAGAGCTAAATGTTGCTTCATGGCTTCCTCCTGCTGTACATCAACTCAGACCATCAGAGAAGACTGTGGACAACATCTGTACTGAATACACACACACTTTGTAGCAGCACAGTCAGCCTGTCAATCAAACATGTTGTGGAACATCACTGACTATCACAGGCAGGTTGTGATCACCTCTGAAGGGAAGAGCCTGCACTGGTTTGGTGTTCAAACATGAACATGTGTGTCTACATGTGTATGTGTCTACAGGGAAGTGAGGATGATGTTACTATTTGTTGTTTTTATTATTTATTCTTTTTTTCAAGTTTGTCATGTAATATTCTGGTTGATAATCATCATAATATCACCAGTTGGATTGATTGTGGCTCCTTTCATCTACATTATCCGAGTTGAAGAAGGTAAGAAGTCACAAAATATTGTATTTATTTTGATGTATTTTGGTGATCTGATATAAATCAAATCCTTGGCTTGAATTTACATTCTATATATTTCTTTAGGTGTGGTATATTCATATTTTCAATTAAAATAAATAACTTGTAACCTTTTTATTTTAGTTTTAAAGTTGACCTCATCAAATAATGAATTACCGGTAATTAATTTGAAAAGCATCTCAGTCTCCTTCCTGTGTGAGAATAACAAAGTGATGTCTCCAGCAGTATAGAGCAGCCTCTCTGTTGTACTGTTAGCTCTGGGGAAAGACATCACTGTCCTAGACACAGGCACAGCTGAGGTGAGACAGACTGAGTACACAGTTCTTTTCTTCAGGTGTTTAATGCTGCAGTGTGTTGGTCAGTCCTCCTTTGTTACTGCTGGAGTTAACTGATCTGCTCCACTAACGTTTGTCTCTGAGTGAAAACATAGAAAGTTCACAGTTTACTTCACGTTCATCTTACAAAGGTTATTATTTAGTCATTAAATCAACAAATGTTTGTAACCACTGAATGTAATTCAATTTTAATTTTTAATTTTTACATTTTTACAAGGTTATTGTTGGACATTATTGGTGACAGTCATGATAATGACACCAGTTGCACTGATTCTGGTTTTGTGCAGTGTCCTCCCCATCACTATCATCTATTTAATATACAAATGTGGAAAAGGTAAGAAATCACTAAATATTGTTTTTATTTTGATGTATTTTGGTGATCTGATATAAATGAGGAGTAACATGCAGTGTGTTTACTGGAAATTAAACCTTTGACCAACAGTGTGTCATTCTACAGTCAAATTATTAGTCAAGGACAACATAACAAGATAGATCACCTAACTAATAGTATTTTTTTCCGTAATAGTAGTTGTTTTTTTATATTGATAATGCAAAATTAGTTACACATGACAAGGCTAGATGGACAGGCAACAAGACAACACCAATAAAACTATTTTCTTATCATAATATCAGTATTTTGTGCTTTTCCATTTTGCAGATTTTGCATAAAGGTTTTGCACATCAACTGAAATAAAGTAGTTTTTGATTTAGTGATGTGATGTTTCCCTTGTAGCTCTATACAGTCATCATTCATACTGTTGTTAGTTTTAACAGAAAAAAATAAAACAAATACTGACAAAAACATATCTGACCAACTTTCTGTTGAATATCAGCAGTTAAAAACATATAATATGGATTTAATGTGTGATAACTGTGTGGTTTTCAGCTCTCCAAAAGAAACTCAAGCGTAACCGTGGTACCAGCAATACAGATACTGATACTGATAATGATAACCAGAACACTGAGAGTAAGAAGTTTTTTTTTTAACCATATATATGCAGTAAACCAGAAGTTTGACTGTTTTATAGATGTATTGTAGTTGTGACATTTCTTTTGTCATTCAATTGTGATCTTAACACAGGACCAGGAAACTGCTGTGGACCCAGATACCAGCAATGAAACTGGTGAGTCAAACAGTGATCATACTGATCCAATAAGAGCCAGGTTATTAAACAGCTGTAACCTTTCTTGAACCTTTTGGTTTATCTTTGTACCTTATTGTCTAGTATTCTGTACTGTTCTGGTATTTTTGAGCCCTGCTTTGTTTTTCCTGGACCTCCGTCTTCTTGTTGGTGAATTTTGTTTGTCTCACATTCTGACTCATTTCATGTCTTCTGTACTTCTTCAAGTAGAGACTGTTTTTGATCAAGATTCTCTTTCTGACTTAGAAACAGAACAGCTGTTACACCACATGTATCACAATAAAGGTGGATTTTACCACATTTTTCAAACCTAACATTCCTTGGTCAAAACCTCTTAATGGAGTTGAATATTGTTTACATGTTCCTACCTAAGTTCTCTGTGTGTGTGTGTGTGTGTGTGTGTGTGTGTGTGTGTGTATTTCCCTGCTGTCACCACGTGGTCACATGATCCACACACAATTGCCATCTGGTCTTGGTCCTGTCCTCCCTAGCCACTCACCAATCTATTTTTCCATCAAGCCATCTATCCATCCATCCAGTCATCCGAATATACCCAACCCCCCCCCCCCCCCCCCCCCCCCCCCCCCCCCCCCCCCCCCGCCATAGCCCCTGCATCCCCTCCGGTCCCCCTGTCCCAGCTTTATGTGGCGTGGCCATTATCAGCATGTTTTTGTCAGAGCAGTCCATTTGAATGAGTCCCAGTGGAACTTTGGCATGATAAAAGGCTTCGGGAAAAAAAAAAAACCTCCCTTGCTACATCTGTCACCCGTTTTCTAGAATTACAGTATGTGTGTGTCTCTGTGTCTGTGTGTGTGTGTGTGTGCGTCTGTGTCAGGAGAGGTGTGAGGAGGAAACAGACAGTGTAATTTCTTGGACTACATCCAAGACACAGTCATCATGGGAGATGGTGTGTGTGTGTTTGTGATGATGTGTTGACATGATGTGTGTGTGTGTGTGTTGTATTCAGGCATTTTTTATACATTTCTTTTTCTGTACAACAGCTGTATATGAGTGTGCAGGTATTTGCATAAATGGATGTATGTATATGTATTTCTGTTACTATTGAAATGTTACCGTGTTTCAGTGCTGGATGGGAATAAACACTCACTAATCACTTTATTAGGAACACCTGAATGCAATCTAAAATATCTATTAACAAGTTCAATCAAAGGCTTTAAGTTCATATAAAGAGCAAAGCTTGTACAGATCAGATATGTACAGTTGGTTAAACAATTAATTCAAAACATTTGATTAGTTACAAACTCAATAAGTGATCAATTTGACACTACAAATACAACAACTCATAAGCCATCATTTCTACTCAGTATAGTCTTTTAACATGAAAAATGCCATTAGGTGTTGAGATTTGTTGATCAATAGCTTTGTATTGATCACGATGGCAAATAAGATCGCTGGAATTAACTGGAGCATAATTGAGACTGCTGTGGAAATGCACATTATACTAAATGTGAGTGTTCCCAGTAGGCTACAGATGATTCCACTTCTCTCCTTTTTGTCTTCTTTCTTCTTTCTTTAACCTGGCTTTTATTTGACCATGATGACAGTATTTGAGTAAGAGCTTTTATAGAATAATTTCAGATAAAGCATTTGGTTTCTTTCATTTTCCAAGTGGATGCACAATGGAACCAGACAGTACACTTACAACAAGCCTAAATCATATTGTGATTGGATATGTTTTAAGACTGACAATAGATAAGGACTCAACTCAGGAAGTTTTCATAGTAAAGCAGACTGGGTACACAGAAAAGCAGTAAGGTTAGGAAGAGGTATCCAAATCACAAAAGGCGGAAGGCAGGGACAAAAACTAAACTGGGTCATACAGTATACTCAAGAAGCTTACACTGGAAAAAGGCTGAGACGGTCACAGGAAGCTGAAGAGACAGACTGGCAGAGACAAAGGGGAGCACACACACTAAATAACACAAGGGAAGGTGAGATAATTACACACAGGTGACACTAATCAGGACAGGACAGGTGATCACACACAAGGCAGGAAACACAGAAGGGCAGGAAGTGAAGATCTCTGAAATGATTACAAAATAAAACAGGAAGTAACCAAGGATATATAACTAAACTCAGAGACTAGGGGTCTGTTAGAAACCACATATTTTCCTACTACTCGTACTAACTCTGACGTCATTTGAAGTATGTAGTGTGTTTCAACTGTGTAGTATGTGATTTAGAGTATGTGAGAAGTTCCTGGATGGTTTACTAGATTCTCCAGAAATGCAGAGTATGCATCAAGAGCTGACTACTCACACTCACATTACCCAAGATGCAACGTGACTTCTGAAAAAACCCCAAAATACAAACGTCACAGATCACCACCTCGATGGTTTCAAGTTAGCTACAGCGAGGGTATGTTCGCTTCCTGTTTTCAAAATAAAAGCACCAATTCTATCGTTATGGTTTTCTTAATAATAAAAGGCAATGGGTGTTTTATTTTTGTGAAAATGACAGGAAGTGCTTTACTCACTACGGTTAACTTGAGTGAGGTTAACTTGAGTGTCTCCGAATTTGGACAAATTAGCGTCACATTGTGGATCTAAAGGGATACTTTACTTTCTTCCTAAAAAGGTTAGAAATGTGGATAAAGTGGCATATTTAGAGTTAGACCTAAAATGAAATCTGCTGATTTCAGCTCGGGTAGGAACGAATTGCATTCTGGGTTATCGTGTAGTTTACAACAGTGTAAACGGTCTGCTCACTATGACATCAGAGATCTTATGAAGTTTGTCATACCAATTGAATCAATATTGAATCAAAAATGTGCTCAATCTAGGTGAGGGTGAGGGTTAGCATTTTGTTTCTTTGGAACTGTGGAAATGGGGCAAAGCTGGGCAGAAATAGCCTGATACTATTATACACTGCTGCAAATGCTCTTTATAAACATGACATTGTGTTGAATGGTTGTACATACACAGTGTGTGACTGACACAGAGTTCACAGATCAAGTTTTGTCTCCTAGCAACATGACATTGCTTTCTTTCAGCCATGAAGCCAATCCTTAAAAAAATATAAATCAGGTGTAGTGATTAAATCCATCATTTTGTATGCTGGGTCAGATCACTAAAAGCATTTTTATCCACAGTATAACTTTCTAAGGTGATAATATCTCATGCTATGTTTAAGGCTTGTTCTACTGCCCTCTAGTGGCCACCAATCCCTCCCCCAAAAACACACAGGTCCAATTATTCACAGTTCTTAGTTTCCCACAGAGGAATTATAGAAAGTCTCACCTTATCACACATAAGACAGTTTAATACATAGTAATAAATGTGTGTGTCAAACATGAGCAAAGCTGGATTTGACACTAATTGTGCCTATTTCATTTAAATCTATTGAATCCTTTTTGAAGAAATGCAGATGTGAACTCCTAAAATTAGAATTTAGATGAGGTTTGGGTAAAAGGTTAAGACCAGACAAGTGTTAAGGTTAGAGGGAGTGAAAATAACCCTCACAAGTATAGAACTACAAACCTGTGAGTGTGTCTGTGTGTGTGTGTGTGTGTGTGTGTGTGTGTGTGTGTGTGTGTGTGTGTGTGTGTGTGTGTGTGTGTGTGCGTTGGCAGCGACTGTCACAAAGAGCCTCTGTCAACCCACTGCAGTCAATTAGAGGCTCAGAGCCCTGGGGGCGACACTCCACGACTTCAGTTCACATCTCTACCTTCCCCTCGCTCCTTTCCTTCGCCTCCCTCCATTCCCCCTCCAACTAAAACCTTTCTTCCTTTTTGGTTCTTTCAGTTCTCTGCTGAGCGCTGTGACAGCCGCTGGAGTCAGGGACTTTCATCTGAAGCGTCACCTGTCACTGCCATCGACTTGGTTTCTGTTGTTCTACCAGAATGAAGGAGCGAGAGAGAGAGAGATGGGAGGGGGGAGAGGAAAGGAGAGGTTAAGGAGGCTGACATGTCGGGTGACGATAAAGTACATGAAGAGGAGCACGGTGACACAGAGTAAAGGAATATGTGATTTGAGGTTACATTTACATTTTACATTGTAGACATTCAGCTGATGCTTCTATTCTACTGAGTGACTTCCAATGAATGCAGCAGAAAAATAACCTTCAACTGCTTGAACTAGTTACAGGCTGCCAACAATAGAGAAGTGCACCGTTAAGCCTCTGTATTCTAACAATATGCCACCATATGATGATGTAAAGTGCAAGGAGAAGAAATAGAAATAAGAGGTAACTGAAGGATATATTTGAGGTTAATTGTTTTCAGTGGCTCCACCTGGGAAATGACAAAGATTGTACATGACATACTCAATGTAACCGTTCTAGAACCTTCAGAGGATTGAAGGCTCGTGGGCAAAACCTCCAACTCCTCTACAAATGATGCACTGGGCAGACGATTCACTTCATTATCATTGGAACTTTGGGTTCAGAAGTAATGGTGCTTTTCAGGCGGTCGGCATCAAACACTTTAAGGTTCAAAAGTTTACCAGCAGGAAGTTCCCTTTAACTGCTGGCATGAAGTGGTATAAAGACCAGCAGCAAAAAAATCTATGAGTGGCATTATGAGATCTTCCTCCTATGAATATGTTGTTTGTTCAAATGCTTAAATATGACGGATGATTGCGTTTAACTGACAAGTGACCTCCAGCTGTCGGGTAAATTATGACTCGCGTCTGTCAGGAATAAAAGGCACAAAGTGTGACGTTGATATGGAGGTTTTCTCAGGCAGGCAGGCGACCCGGTCTCCCAAAAATAACTTGATGTACGACTAAATCATAAGAGCAGATATGATTAAAGGAAGCTCAATGCTACACGGATGACAAATCCTATAGACATGAGAACATGTTGCACAGTAAAATGTTCAATATCTGATTTTGCAGTAAATTGTAAATACAGCATGGTTAAAATTGTGTTACATAAAGCCTGAGACACTGTGTTTATTAACATGAACCCTTACATACTGTACATTTTTACCCTTACAGTATGTTCTGGGTCAATTTAGACTCAGTCTAATAATCCTCTCATAAAAAGTGTCTATACCAAATGTTGAAGCACAGATGTGTTTAGAAAGCATCAATAGTTGATCTGACTGATCAATAAATGTGATTAAACCTTGATTCATGTTTCAGAGAGCAGAGAGAGTGTATGTTTTAGCTTTTACACCACTAAACATCTACTATCACACAATATCATGTCCTATTTGACCTAAGACATGAAAATATAACATAGACATAATGATGGAAATGTATTTTATAACTTTATGGAAGTGTGGGGTTTATTGTAGAACCATTAGAGCCAGCTCTATCCGACTGCTTACTGGAAATTAAATCATGGCTCTCACTAAATTTTCTTAAACTTAACGTCGAAAAAACTGAGGTCCTCCTCATTGGTACCAGATCAACCTTAGCAACACCCAACACTTTCTCCATGTCCATCGACAATACCACTGCTCCTCCATCCCCTCAAGTAAAGAGCCTGGGTGTCATCTTGGACAGCACACTATCGTTTGAAGCCCACATCAATAGTGTTACTCGGTGTGCATACTTCCATCTACGTAACATCAATCGTCTCCGTCCCTCACTTTCACCAACCTGCACCGCTATCCTGGTAAACACCCTGATCACATCTCGTCTGGACTACTGTAACTCTCCTCTTTGGTCTTCCGCTGAAATCTCTCCACAAACTCCAACTTGTACAGAACGCAGCCGCTCGTATCATAACCAGAACTCCCTCTATTGAACACATCACTCCTGCTCTGCAGCAACTTCACTGGCTCCCTATCAAATCCTGCATTGACTTTAAGATTCTACTCCTCACATTCAAGATCCTTCACAACCTGGCACCATCATATCTCTCTGAACTTATCCACATCTACACACCTTCTCCAACTCTCCGATCCTCCTCTGCCAACCAGCTCTTCGCTCCATCTGCCAACTTAACCACCATGGGGTCAAGAGCTTTCAGCCGTTCCGCCCCCCGCCTATGGAACTCTCTCCCACCAGACATTCGCACTTCAGACTCCATCTTTAAATCCCACCTGAAAACACATCTATTCAGAGTGGCCTACTCTATCTCCCATTAACTATGCAATTTTCATTCTTGTTTATTTATTATATTAATGCACTTTGAAGCCACGTTCATATTTATTTTCATTTTTATTTTTTTTATTTATCTACTTATTTATCTTCTTTCTTTATTCTTTATCTCTGCACTAAATATCACCTGATTTATATTGTTTGATGTACTGTTTTTGTGTTATATGTGCCTTGTAAGGTGACCTTGAGTGCTTTGAAAGGCGCCTTTAAATAAAATGCATTATTATTATTATTATTATTATTATCAGTCTTCACTGCTACATCATAAAAAGAAATCCTCATAACTACTATCTTATTAAAACTATTAACTATTCATTTCACTAAAACACATGGCAATAGATATGGGTCAAATTTGTAAACATTGTGTAACAGTCACATTTGTTCATCCACATTAAATAGGTTGGTTCAGAAGCTTGGTGATGTAACTTCTCATGGGACTATCTAGACTTAATAATTTCACACAGTTAATTCAAAATATGTATTTGTACCATCAGGTCCTGTCTCATCATGGAACAGTTTTCACTCTGATAGAGGAGGTTAATACAAGTGAATAGTCCCATCAAAGCTTAGCACTGGAAAGGCAGCTTGCAAACTTGATGCAAAAATCCATGTGGAGAACTATGGGAGATATTGGAAGCCATCACTCTCCATCACCATCTATAAAACATCAAATTGGGGGATATGTTTTGGAAGGATGCTGTTCATCCCAACAGTAGAGTTCAACATGCATTCTGAATCTGTTACAGGACTCATGGTGAAACACCACCAAACCCTTCATCACAGATCTGTAGGGATGGAATTCAATCTGAATCCTTTTCAATCATCAAATCTTATTACATTTGCATTTCAACATTTGAACTGAAGGCTAAAATAACCACAGCTCAAAGATATCTAATCTAATATCTAATCACATTTGTTGGCTGAGAAACAGAAACACTGCCGTTTTTTTAAAGGCAGACAAATTAATGTTCACAACCAGAAAATGATCTGAGCTGCTTAATATATGAACTGATAAATAAATGTGTCTGACACATTCAGCCTGTTGTACTTCACCAGCTATCTACTCCAAATACTTAAGGACCTGTTTCACAACTTTGCAACTGATCATATCAAATGTTCTGATCCGATCTGTAATGAATTAAACTTGAACTGGGACATTCTTGCTTTGATGCGAGATGATCAGCTGATCATTTCCCTAGATAAGCGTCTTCACTCTGTCAAACTACAAAAAACCCAGTCCACTGGCGATCACACTGTGGTTCCACAGAGTCACGCGTCTCTTAAACAGTGTGAATACAGACCGCAGCAGCAGAGAGCACATGAAAGAAGGCATATTCTGCACATTTCATGGTCTATATTTTCAATCTCGGGCTCTACCAGAATATCTTTGCATGATTTCCAGTTAAAATCAGTCCTCATTATTTATCTTGTACATTCCCTTTAATCAGCCCCTCAGTTCAGCCTCTGTCTGAAACAGGCAGTTTTAGCTCTACAAACGCCTCCTGATGAGTCCTGATTGGTTAGTTCCCAGAAGCAGCATTTGAGGGCAGTATATTCATAAGATTTCACTACTTTTTCTTGTACTTCACTCAAAATGTCAACTTCTTAAATACATCTGTACAAGATTGAGCCGCAATCCAATGGAAAACCTTAGCAACAACCTTAGCAACTACCTTAGCAACAAAGGGTATGGAACAGTCGGCCAGTTATGATCATTCAGGCAGCATTGACATACATTTACCTCAAGTTTTGGAACTTTGACCATGTTTAGCAAAGATATGTGACACATAACCACTGAACAGACCAACTTTTTAGTTTAGCTGTTACAGAATTACTGTTGATTAGCTGCTGCTGATGTCTGTCATTTTAACCAGAGACAGTGATGGCCTGTCTGCTACATATGGTTTATGTTTCCTGTTGCCGATTACAGATTAATTTACATCAGAGCTCAATGATTCTATGTATTTTGCCAACCGAGGACCAGATCCAGAATGGAACTTGTTAACAGAACCAATCCTTATCCATGTATGTCCACAGTGTACAGGAGCACAGCTGTATTGTACCACACTCCTCACACATCCTCAGCTCTTGGGTAACCATGGCTGAGAAGAGCTACTTATAGTTATTCTACATTCAAGATATTTAATACAAGATCACTTAACATTGAAACAATATTCTTATATCTTGCCAAGACACAAATGGACCACATGGACATGCTGAATGGGTAGCAAAATACCTTAAAGTTGGTTTGTGATTAAGCTCTGTGTTGCTAATTAAAGACACACAATTTGTGGCTTTTGTGCTCTCTGCAGTTTTTTTTATTATGGACCAATCTGTGTGCTGAAATATGGAGAAAAAGCCTGACACACTACTAACCACTCTACTGACTAAAACAGATGCAAAACAAGAGCAAATTACATTCAGCTTCAAAACTTTATGGGCGTGTTTGCACCAGCATATCATTAGCACAAAATGGTGCAGATTGCAAATGCTGCACAATTCACGGTGTTATTAGCAGGCTCAATCCATTCTTTGTGGATTTGGCTCTGTGTGTGAGTACTTTAGAGGATCAGTTTGCCCCCAAATGGCTCAAGAGCTCTCCAACTAGGATTAATTTACTCCTGACCTGGGAAAAATTGAGCCAAAGGGCCACCTTTTTTGAAGAAGCTTCTTTTGTTCTGACACTTTCACTTCATTTGAATTTCAACATCATGACATAGGCAAATTTCTTTCAAGTTCTATCTGATTTTTATAGCTGTAAGTAAAATACTATAAGACACACATTTAGCTCGTGTTGTTGCAGGCATTGTCAGCCTAATCACATTTACTTTTTAGGCTTTAGTGCATGCATTCATGATTTTTCACTTTAAAAAAGGACTCATTTGCACATTCATCTGTTTTTTGGAATTCGAATAAACTTAAACTGGAGACGAACATTTTAACATATCTTAACTTTTAGGAAAACTAAGCACTGTCAGCCTCTGGGCTTCCTCTGACAGTAAGAGCTTTTCCTACATAGACATCTATTAGTTTTCGAAGGAAAGATGAGAAGCGAGGTTCTCTCCCGTGAGCTTAAATCTATGCAGAGATTTGTTTTCATGATTACACCAATTACAGCACAGTGATCACATTACTGCCTCTGAGCTTCGTCACAGCTGTCAGACGCTCGGCATATTGGATTATCACAGGTAATCCCACTTGCATTATGCAATTATTTAACGTCTTTTGTTTTAAAGTGAGATACTGTATCCACTGTTGGAAAATATGATGCCAGCGCTGCCATGGCAGTAAAATCCTGTACCAGGATTTAAAGTGATTAGCTCCCCTGAGGGATTTGCTTATGAAATTGATTGCGTGGATTGGATGGATTTATATTGAAATGCTAAATGATAAACTTCAGATATACTGGAAACTGTGTTTAGGAAAAACATGATTGGAAAATCAAAATTTACCTCTTGAGCACCACAATTCAGACTCATGCTATGATCATGTTTTGTACTTTTTGTTCATTTTCCAAATACCATACCAAATACTGTTTTGTCAGGTTGAATTATGGGTAAACAATTTTATAAAATGCTGAACAATATAATTAAAGCTGCAAGCAGTGATGTCTTCAGACCCAGGCTGTTATCGGACATTATGATAACAGGTGGAAAAAAAGCTTCATGTGGCCATTTATGTGTAATGTTACTGGTAACATAATGGTACTATATGATGTGTAGAACAAGCCATGTAAATTTCATGTAAATTGGATGATGATTGTAATATCAGGCTGACTTCATCTGTACAGTAGAAGGCGCTATGACTGTCACTATCATAAATATAGGTCTGTACATGTCTTCAGACCAGGACTCATAACATGCATATCTATTTTGGAAAAGATTAGACCATGTGGAGTCAACTTCTAAGGCTTTATAAGGCTGAAAGTTCATGGTGAGACATTGAAATTTGCCGCACCACTACACCCACCAGGTATGAAGGAGGTAAAAGATTTTGATAGATGCTACAGAGTGAATTTGTAGTCGGTCAAGTTAAATCTGTAGGAAGAGTTTGTTAAAGTATGAGGTGTAGAAATGGCGAAAATGGCATCAAAATCGAAAATCTAAATCAATATGGCCGACTTCTGGTTAGAGGTAGAGTATGGCTCCAAGAGACTTTTTTGTGTGTCTTTACATGATACATATGTGTACTGAATTCCTCTATATCAATCTGGAGCAAGGGGCTCAATTTTCTTAATTTTCCAAGGGGCATCATTGAGCCATTTTGCCACGCTCAGTTCAAAATTTTCACCCAGACTGACGTGTGCTAATTTGCAGGAGTTTTCGGCCATGTTTAGACAGTTAAAAATGTACTTGTTTTGGAAGAAGAAAAAGAAAAAAGAAGAAGAATTCCTGCAGATTCAATAAGGCCTTCACACTGTCAGTTAATAATGTTTGTTCTGGTACGAGCATAACCTGCAGGCATTGTGTCCACTCTGACAAGGTCTGTCCATGCATATGTATAATACTGTGTGTCACATTGATATGACCTGTCCAGTCACTCTGTCAGTCTGTTACTCCTCTGTTCCCCATGACTGAAAAAGATGCAGAAGGTGACAGCAAAGCCATACTTTCTAACTCGATCGGGCAGTACTCATCACCTAAGGCATTCACAGAGTTTGCAGAGCATTTCTACCTTGCTTGGCCACTGTCTACTATACTTGAAGGAGATTGTTTTCAGCATTAAAATGGCAAAACAATATCCCAGAACAGCACATAATGACAGACTGACCCACCTATTGCTCACGGATGCCTGGTCTGGACACTTGGATGAACAGGTGACAGAACCTCATGATCTCTCTCTGATGTGAAGTATGTGATATTGATTGTCATGCAAGATAAAGAATACTTACATGTAGCAAAGGTGGACAGTAAAATTAGTTTGATTCATTTGAATTAGTCATTCAGTAACAATTTATATCCTTGTTTATTCGGCTATTTTTATGAAAAAATGCCAAAAAAAGTATCTTGTTCCAGAACTCAAATATCAATATTTGCTGTTTTTTGTCTTCTTCCTCTTCTTCAGTAATACATTTAACATCTTTGGGTTGTGCCCAGCTAGTTGGTTTAAAGTCATCTGAAGAAAATACAGATGTTACTTGTTTCATTTGCTTTACCGCCTCGTTACTGCGGCGGTAAGTGTAGCTGTACTATCTTACTGTAGATGCTAGGTGGCAGCAGAGAGTTTGAATCCTGCTATCAGGATTTCAATGTATATTCCATTTGACCAGTGTGGTCAGCAGTGCAAGGGTGGCACTGACCTCTTTTTAAATTGGTTGACGCCACAGGAAGTAGAGCTGTGGAACCACATGTATGTGTGTTGTATGACTGCTGAAGAGAGACTTTTCATTGCAACTGATATTTAACTTATTGAACTTATTTATGATTGCAGCATTGACAATGAAGTCAAGACGTCATTTCACAGAAAGATGAAAAGAAAAGAAAACATGTGACCACAAATGATCTGCAAGCCATACTGTATACATTCACGAATACCATAAATTAGGTTTATATCCTAACCAATTACCTGTTGTGTTGTGAACTCCCATTGCAAACTGACAAGGAGTTAACCTCATCATCTCATTGATGTGGTCTAAGAGAAAGTGATAATGTTTCATGTCAACTAACCTCTCTTAGACGTGTATCATAATACACATGCAGGCTGTCTGCAACAGATCTGGAGTGTTCACTACCGCCTACACTCTATGATTAATGGCTGCTCATGCCTGCTTGGCCTTTCTTTTATTTTAGATTAGATTAGATTGAACTTTATTGTCTCACCTTCAAGCGGGTAGCCGTGTTGTTATGGAGATGCACATCCCTGCTGCACTGGGCTAACATAAATTAATTAAATTTAAGTTTCAATATCGGATTAGACATTAGTTTAGTCTAACATTCAAATAAGTCATCAATCCAGTTTTTGCTGTCCACGGTTGTTATATATGTTTCAAAAGTGTCTTCAGTTCTTCCTCCCTCTTAACTCTTTTTTTCCAATCTGGAAATCTGAAAAACCACACTCTGTTTGCAATCTGTTTCCCACGCCACTCATGGGAAACATATCACTGCTATCTTATCAATATAACAAGTGTTTCCACTTTTCCACCGTGTTTTATAGTTAAATAAGGTAAACACCACTACAATATGTACCTCCTCTGCTAATGCTCTATATGTAATGCTCACTTGTGCCACCTGATGGTTGTTGAGCACATTGCAGGTTATTTTACCCACTTCACTTCCACCATGGTATACCTGCAGTATTACTGTGGTAATTACGTCACTTGAAACAAGTAACATCTATACCTTTTGCCTTGCAATTCATAGAAGTGCTTGCTTGTCTTTCTGTATGTTTGTGGCACTATGTGTGGACCCATTCACAGCTACTGATTACTGCAGTCACATTCCTTGTATATGTGAGCATGCTTGACCAAGAAACCTGATTCAGATCAATACTGTCTACAGCAACTGCACTGAATCAAATAAATAAATAAAATACTGCCATTCAGCTGCTTCAGTTCCAAGTTATCAGTATTATCCTTCAATAAATCACCTGGATTGAATCCTCTCCCCCGCACCCAAAGTCCCCTCTCCTCACCCATTCGCATGTACGACTCGTACCTCCAGTGTCTGGGTCCAGTCCTGTGGAGACAGACAGTTGGTTGGGGGTTGTTGGACACACATGCAAGCACACGCACACACACACACACACACACACACACACACACATGCATGCAGTACTGCACCCTCCACCCTTTCTCCCACACCCTCCTCTCTCATTGGGAAACACTAAGCTCCTTATCACCCCTCTGGGAGCCATTATGGTGAGGGCCAGAGAGCTGACATATTGATTTCTGACTTTTTTTTCTTCTTTCTCCCCATCAGGTTGCGTGGCTGAGGAGACAAGCTGGCACAAGTCGTCTTATCGCTTCGACTGGAAGGCTGTTTTTCACGCCACAGCTCACTGCAATTCAGCTCTCTGACAAACTCAACAGACAGGATTCGCTTATAGCTCAGAGCAATGAAAACACAGAGACAACGCTGACAATAATGGATCTGTTACTGTTTCTGATCATCATCAAAATGACTCCTAAACTGGTGCAGAGAGTTTTCTGACTTTACCTTATACCCCATATCCAGTGGAATTTCAGTATAATTCTATTTTAGCCCATTCCTCAACTCATATTGTTGTGTAGGCTCTATCATGTATACACTGCTGTAGAAGGTACAATGGTATTAATAGTAGACCACTCTATCTGGTGGTGGAAAGTAAAATACAGGCCACTCCCAGCCCTGAGCAAGATCCTCAACCTCGGCTGCCTCAGTGGTCATCAGAACAGCTATGGTAGTGTGCCGTTTTGAAGAGTGCAGTGTCACCACTCATCCAGCCAGCAAGTGGGGATATTTACCAAGCCTGTCACAAGTATCGTCAGGAGTACAAGAATTTGAGTTTAAGTTACTTCAGTTAAAAATCTTGATGTGATATCAGTGTTATCAGTGGGAGGTTTTTGCTATAACTGTTAAACCCCTTTGAAAAGATTATTGCAGCAAACAACAATGGCCTACTTACTGGCTGCTTCAGTTATATCACACTGGACTGCAGCTGCTGTTAGCCATTAAGTCTAGAAAATATACATAAGGGACGTGCAGGAAATAGAAAATAGTGTGAAAAACAACAAACTATAGTTGCATTGCTAGGTGAACTCAGAGCTTAATGTAAATGTATAATAATGATGATACTAAACTTTATGTGTAACACATTGCAATTACAAATTAGAATAGTTTCAATGTGATCAAGAAATAGAAAGAACACATATAAAAACAAAACAAAAAGTAAAAATGTTAAAAATAAATGAATAAAGCAAAATGGAAAACTCAGAGGTAGCCTGTCTGATTCCCAGTGGAAGCTTATTCCACAGTCCTTATGACAAATGCATAAAATGGTAACTGGGGATTGTGTGGATTAGCTGTGCCTGGGATTCCTCCAAGTTTTTATAAGAAATATCCAGTTTACTTCATCAAATGCTTTCTTAGCATTTAGCGAAAGGATGATAGTCATTTTGATAGGATATATTTATCAGGCTGAAAAGATGGCATGTATTATTTGATGAATGTCCACCTTTAATAAATCTTGTTTGAGCTGGAGATGAGATAACTGATTCAATTCATGTTGTTAGTGCTTTGCTCATAATTTTCATATAGGTATTTATTAAGGAAATTGGCCTGTAACCTCTGCAGTGAGCTAGGTCCTTATTAGTACACTATTACCTAGTTAGAAGTCCTGACTTATATGGTCCAAAATCCTAAATGAAGTGCTTTCTAATCACATTGCCAAAAGCTAATTTATGTACCTGGGAGTACTGGTCTCTAGGCATATAATCAAGCTGTTGAGTATTCTGCTGTGTAGTCTGGACTAGATGGAAACATGGAGACAACAGGGAATTCACATGGCACAGTGGGTGGTAGTTGGCTTGGGGAATTAGCCATCCCCAGAGCCACTATCATAGTGTCAGGGATGGCTAGAGTTGGTTAATCTACCACTCGGTACAGAATAAATAACTTGATAGAGCTTGGATGGATGTCCATGTAATGCGATTCAGACATTCACGTTCCCCTCAGGATTTAGCAGTATTGTTTTCTTGGTGATAGGAGTACAAGCAGGGGTATTATGGTATGTGTTCAACATATGTTCAGTATATCCAGATCGTCGCGTATGCATGCAGAAGGGAATAATGGAATACTACAGTCAAGGGAAAGGAATAGTGTGGTGATTTTATTCTTCCCAGTATTGTTGCTTCGGTGGACAAAGCCAAAGTGCGTGGAAGTAGTTGTTGGGTTGTGTTGAGCGTACAATGAGCGCATACGTTTGATCCGGATAATCCCATTACATGTATCTTGTACTGTGTAATGTATGTTCTATGAATGATCTTGTCTAGTATTAGCAGTACATTAATGTTCCTAGACATGGTGACAATGTTATTACAGATACTATTCCAAAAGTAGTCATTGGTATGGATTTTGAGGCCTTTTGCCCATTTGTTACCCATTTGTTTAATGGAATGTGAGGTGCATTGGTAAAGTGATTGGAAAATATGAGTTTGTAAAGTTTTGAGAGTGGCTTGTTTGATTTAGCAAATTTATTGATGCTGTCCAGTAGTGTTGGTTGTACCACATGTGTGTTTGGGATGTCTATTTTTGCCTTGATTTAATGTTTTAATTGTATGTATAGCCATATATATCAATAAGCTGTTGGAACGTTAACAAGGTGTTATGGTCAAAAATGTGGTGGTGCTACGTTGCTGCCCTTTCTTTGCATTTAGTGACTATAAAAGTTATTTGTTTTAAGTGAAGCCTGGATTGTGCCATATGATATTGCCATATTTTCTATGTTAGCGAAGCAGTTGTGGTGTTTGATTGTGTTACTTTGGAACGGTATGTCCATGATTGCTATGTCTTGGCATTCAGTTTGGTCTATATTACACCATGAGTGATGGTGATGGCTTGATTGGGTTTTGTTTTTCCAAACTTAATGTTATTATTGTGGCCAGTGTGTTGAACCATTTGTCAATAAGTTATCGATTCTTGGTAATACCGTCATCTTCATTGTGGCAATTTGTCCTGTAACAGGAAATTACAATGTCACCCATCAATTTAAGTTGTCTTGTATTGGTTTTAGTAGTGAAGTGAAGTTAAGGTACAACAACTCTGACAGCTTGGCGGGTAATTTTATACCTACACATAATAGAAAATGAAAAATGGGGGATTTGTGATATAGCATTGAGAGCTGTCTACATGTACTGGTACGATGGTAGACTTATTCCAGTTGATTGTATAATCTGCGATGTTGGAGTATGTATTGATGGTTTGAAGTTCTTTTTCTGTATTATCTTATTGGTGCAAATGCCTGTGATATTGGTGTTTGGGCGTATTGCTGCTGTTAATCGTTTGATAAGTGTGCAAATAGTGAAGGAAAGAGTGGATGTCATTGTATTGGTGCCTCTGTTTGACATTATTTTTAATGCTTTTTCATATTCTGTGGATGTAAATGGAGCATCTAAGATGTCTGCTTGGTTTAAACAGCATTCTCTGTGCTTCGTCCCGCACAATTAAGCTGAATCAGATGCTTCACAGTTTGAGGACAGCAGACTTCCAGAGAACAAAAGGGACTGGAGAGCATTGATTAATTTACAGCCTTTAATTGTGCAAACAGACTAACAAAATCAAGACTCTGATGAAGACGCTGTAGTGTTCAAAACATTCGTCTGTTTGCACAATTAGAGGCTGTAAATTAATTGGTGTGCTCCAGTCCCTTTTGTTTGCTGGAAGTCTGCTTGGTCTTTTGTTAGTGAGGGTAATGTAATGTAAATCTTTTTTCCCCTTGTTGTTAGTGTATAAGTCACCGTATCATTGTCTTAAGATGTTGTTTATATTTTGTGGATCATTGGTGATGTTCGATGTTGAGTCTGATTGTTGAGATGAGTGATTTCTCCTCATTGTGTTCAAAATGATTTGCTAGGTATTTGCCAGATTTACAACTATGTTCAAAATGGTTGTACTGTAGTCTTTGTAACATGAATTGTTCCTTTTTATTGATGATATTGTCAATTTTGAATTTAGCTTCTCTTTTTTGTGTTAGCATTTGTTCTGTGTTTTTTTTCCTCCAACTTGTTGTACAATATGTACTTTATATATGTAGCTGTATGTCTGTAAGCAACTAGCTGTGGCTCAGGAGGCAGAGCATGTCGTCCACCAATCGGAAGTTTGTTTTCTGGCTCCTCCAGTACTCATGTCCCTGTGTCCATGGGCAAGATACTAAACCCCAAATTGCTCCCAATGGCTGCACCAATGGTGAATGAATGTGTGTGAATGTAAGTCTCCTCCTGATGAGCAGGTTGGTACACTGTGTGGTAGCTCCTGTCATCAGTGTATGAATGCATGTGAATGGGTGAATGTGACATGTAGTGTAAAAGTGAGTGATCAAAAAGACTAGAAAAGCACAATATATGTAAAGTCTATTTACTATAATTCGTCTCCCAACTGAACTACAAACTATAAAATTATATATATTTGTAAATACTGCACTTGGACACGTGGATACATACATACATATAAATGTAAGTATCCATGCATTCACACCACCATCACACACAATATACATTTATGCATACTTATACAAACATGTACAGATGCACACATATAGCCATCCATTCACATCACAGAAATGTTTTGAGTGGTGAAAGGACCAGCACTACGCCTCCCCAAGTTCATTTATACAGTTCAGTTCTTAACGTAGAAATGCTTTGGATCATTTATCTTAATTGCCAGTTATGTGTCATATTGTATTTCAGTGGACTGAGGTCTGAGGACACCAGTGAATGGTTCAGCACACAGTATTCAGTGCTGGTTTTTAGTTCTTTTATGTCTGTGTGCAGTATTTCCAGTTTTGAGGGTTTAGTTTTAATGAACTCAAGCACACTGCGCTGTGGTCTAGGTTATCCAGGGAAGATAGCCTGGTCTGTTTTATTCAGTTTTACAGTTTGTTTTCCCCTAGCAGCAGGGTGCCACCATGCTGGATCTCCAGTTGTCTCACAGCATCATCTCCCACTCACCAAAAATATGATGTGAAAATGTGTGTTGAGGTTTTCTGAATGTGAGCCAGCATCTATAGCAACCCTTGGTGCCATTGCACTTAAACACACTTCCAAACCGGCTTCAGCCTCAAGCCATGGTCTTACACCATGGTCAAATATTATCAATATCACAACATAAAATACTAAAGCATATCAGCTGAAGCAACATTATACCTGCTTTTACCTGCATAAAACACACCAAAGCATTCACTAAAATTTTGCATTCACTTCAGCGTGAATGTTAAGGCTTAAAAAAACTAATTCTGGACCTCAACCTTTTACAATTTGCTTTGCATTACAGCCGCACAGAGCAGCGAGCGTGGCGGTAGTCTAATCTCATTTGAACATATTTCTGTATATTTGGCAGCTATGTTTACATGACCCTGCACTTGTTTATACAATTACCCTTTTATTCACTTCCAATATTTCTCTTTTTATGCTTTTGTTTGTTTTTACCACCCACTTCATACTTTGTTTAGCGCTCATAATGTAGTTTTCTATTTCCCTGTTGCACCCTATAACCTGCTCTAGAAACACAATTTCCCCACAGGGATCAATAAAGTTTTATCTTATCTTTAAAAAATGGTAAACTCTATTCTCCAACAAAAAAAGGTAGATGAACTCTCCCGCTCCATCCCTCCGCTTTTAGTGTCTTTCTGTCTCGTATATTTTCAGTTTGTAGCCTTATTACTCCCCCTCTCTTCTCTCACTGCTCATCTTTTTCTCTGTCATTCTCAGCTTCCCTAATGACTACAATAATGAGGCATTATCATCAGCTTTCGACAACAGATGCTCCGAATATTCTGTCTCTAAATCTCTCCCTCTGTCTCTGTCTTTCTCACTGCTTAATCTCCACTTTCTCTGTCTCACTCATTGTTGTGATTCTTTTTCCTTATCAGACAAGCCATTCTTCAACAAATTGGAACCTCATTACTCCCCATAAGCATCTTTTAAAATCTGTCTGCTCTGACTTTCTGAAGTTTTTGGAAGTCCCTTCGACCGTCTGTTCTGTACACTGAAAGAAGTATAGCTGGTTTTTTGATGAACAAGACAGGTTTATGGACAAAGACTTTTTTTCTGTAATCAGTAGCTAAAGCATCTTAAATACTTCATCTGCATGTTGCAAGAAAGTCATGTCTTTTTACAGTAATTCAATTATTTACCAGGATTTGACGGTCAAAATTAGTTAGCCAATACCTCAGATACTTTGAGTATAAAGTAGTAAATTTACCCAATGCACTAACTAAAGGTTCCTCCCTGCTATTCATTAATGGCTCCAGAACTGTGAATGCTGTATACGTAGCACAGCCTCTCAGCCCTGCTGTCAATTTGTCCCAGTGACTAATTGCAAGTCAAGAATAGCATTTCATCCATAAACCTCCATTATGAAAGAGACACGTAGAGGACAGAACAGGACATCTGGAACGGCAAACAATGTCAAATATTACTGTTTGTCTTATGAATTTTCAAATAATTGATGTTTTTCATGTTTACAAACATTATTTTATCATAAATTTGTGACATCATCCCAATGTCTATCTACTTAGAGGGAGAAGGTGGAAGGAAAAACATGAATGAGTTACCAAGTTATTCAAAGTAAGTGGAGGCAAACCAAGAGGAAAGAAACATTTTTGGCTGATGAATGGATGGCATCTTGGAGTGTGGTATCCAATTTTTATAATAAATACATTCATACGCAAAATCACTGCTGATATCTCTATTTTGTCCAGCAGGAGATACCGGCTTGTGGTATGCTCAATGATAACTGTTTTACACAGCTGGAGAATCATACAGCATATCAGAACTTTCTAGGTTGGGTTAAGAGTGGGAACGTCAATTTCCTACATGTCTAGTTCACTACATAATTAACAGTAATGATGGATAAACTACCACCAACATGGAAGGAAAGAGGTGAAAGAGATTGTTATAGCTGCACAGATTGATGTAACTAAACTTAGGAAAACAACTGTCATTTGATTTTTTTTTCTATAACTACTACATTACTCAAAAAAATGTTGTTGCTGCCCAGTTTATGACTATGATATTTCATTATACAAACACACTTTACTGTCTTTACATTTAAATATACAGTACAGTATTTTGTTCCTGATTGTGACTACCAGTTACCAAGCTGCTGCAGCTGGCATCATCACCATAGTAACGGTCAATGAGGATCATGGGTAGGCTAATGTAGATGCTATTGACGAAAACTGTCAAAAAGTAAATAAAATGGTTGCCTCTAAAGTTTGTATTGTTGAGTTATGAAGGACACTTTCATGTTTTTGTGTTAAGAAATGTTAAAGATATTAGAATCGATCCCCTCACTGCAGGGGTCAAATATTCAGACCTGTACTGCTTCTTTCATTTAATTTGTCAAAATGTATGCAGTGTGATGCTCCAAAATGTTTTCTATGGCCAACACTGAAAGATGAAGCAGGCTGTAAACTTTCAACCAGAGAGGACAGAGAAAACTGCTGTTAAGTTCTAACTAAATATCTATTATTTAGCTATACTAGCAGAATTCTTTATGGGTGCCGCTGTCCATATGTCAGTCAGTTGTTCAGTCGGGGTCATCCCTATGTTCCCTCATTTCAGTTCCCTCACCTTTGACGTTGGTACCAAATATGAAGTAGTTCTGTCATGGTCTTCCTGGCTAGGACGGACATACTGTAAAACGTACATACATACATGGCTATAGCTGGTGTATGAGGGTCGTTTTTCTAAGCTTTCATCTATGAAAACGCTTGAAAAACAGGTGAAATGATTTATTATATTATTTAACTAAGGGAACATAGGGCTGAGGAAACATAGACACACTCCTGTTCAGTCATGTTGGTACAAAAATAAAATATCTCAACAACTACTGGATGGATTGCCACGAAGTTAAGAACAGACATTCATGTGTGTGAAAGATGAATCTGACTGACTTTGGTTATTCCCTGTTTTTCCCTCCATTCCTTCCCTGGAATGGCAGATCCTGGCTACGACACTGACTACTTCTGTTTGTATGACACATGGGCTACATAGTTAAAGGCTTTTAATGGCCTTCCAACAGTTCTGCACCAGTGTGTTCTGCAATGTTTCACAGCATTTGGCTAAACACAGACAGCATATCAAAAGTACTTGGTTAAATAAATGGAAAAATTGTGGTTTGGGGGTTTAAAACGGCTATCTCATTATGGTTGCAGAACCTGTGTCATCATGGTTTAAACAACAGCTTCTTGGCTCATGTTGGGAAATGGTGGTCATGGTTTAAAAGCATTGTTACTGTCAATATAAAATAGGACAGAATCAAAGTTTTGAACCATTTCAAAGTCACATACCAACCCATCCACCCACTCAACCTCCTCCTGACAAAGTTTTGAAACTCAACGTCAGCGACTTGCGCTCCCAACAGACATGTACCCTTGCCTGCCAAACATAGGTTGTTTTAGGCTTTTGAACAAATGACTGCTGTAGTTTTTCTTGGGAAGACAGCATCAACAGTGTAATCACTCATCAGCAGTCTATTCCCCCAACTCCAACCTTTGAACACCAGGCTTTCCTGAAAACATACAAAGCCAAGTCGTATCGTTTGAAGTCGACACAGTTCCCTTCATTTTTGTCAGTGTGCTGTTGATTCCGCATGCCTTCCATCTTAGTCTGCAGTTTCCTCCGTCCCTTTATCTTCAACGTCGGCCACCAGATGTGTACCAACTCACCCGTGAAAGGACATCAGCCATTGTAAATGAGCAGAGTAAACCAGGCTAATCAGGGCTGCGAAGTGACGGGCCATTAATCCAGAAAAACTAAACAAAAAAAAAAAAAAATATGATGAAAACATGTCGCTCCGTCTCTCACACTTGACCTCCCCTCTTTTATCTTTTCCCCTCTTTCATTTCGCCACACATCCATCCGTCCTTTCATCTTTCTAGCCGTCTGTTGCTACCAGGAGGAGGAGAAGGAGGGTGCCTGGGGACTTTTTATCCAGAATCCACAATCACCTCAGTACCTAGGAGGGGGTGGTGGGGTGGAAATGGGGGGGTACTGGAATGTGTGTCTGTACTGTTTTCTGTTATTTTACTCTCTATCCATTTTGCTATTTCTTCCTCATTTTTCATCACAGGGCTTCGCTCCGTAACCAGCCTACAGTCTGATAAGAGCTTGATAAGCCCAGTGGAGAAATCACATAATAGATCTGAAATTTTTGGCCGGTTTGGAGGTAATTACCAGATCTTACCTTTTAATTCTGCTGGCAGTTCCCTGTGATCTGTGGAAATGAGGAGGAATGTAGCGTGAACCTGTTTTAATTGGTTTTTAGATGACTTTCACGTGAACTGTGAAATTGTGGTAATCAACAGAAAGGACGGCATCTAGATGGATTTGAACCAGTGCAGCACTGCTCATTCATTTTAGTCTGAGGACAGCGGTTCATGTTTGTCTGAGGAACAAGTGAGCATGCACAGGCATCACTTATTGTCAAACACTTAAAATACATTGACACAAGCTTTGATTAGATATTTCCTCTTAAAAATATTTACCATTAACCAGCTGTCATAAGCTTATAGGCAGTGAAGGAGTGTAAATAAGTACATTTTCTCAAATACACAAGTTTGATTTACTTGTAGATTACTTGAGTATTTTGTGTATGATCCCAGCCAGCATGTCCCTGTGGGCTCCATAAGGGTTAAATTTGGGCTACAAATATGGGTCCCAAGTGGGTTTGTCCTCAGTTTCCATGGTGGCCCCACCTGTGTTGGCCATATGGGCTTCGAGTGGGTTCTGACTGGGTTTTAAGTGGGGCCCAACTCGGAGAGTTACACGAGCCCCATATAGACCCCATATGTTTGCCCATATGGGGATCAGAATGGACCTTAAATGGGGCCCATTTAGCCATCCCACATGGGCTTCACATGTGGGGCCCATGTTTCTGAAACAATATGAGGTCCATACAATTTGTCCTGTTTATACCCGTGCCCGCCTAGCCCACTCATACAGTCAGCCCACATAGGCTTCACATGTGGGGCCCATGTTACTGACCATGTGGGACCTGCAAAATTTGCCCAGTTCAAGCCCATGCCCACTCAGTACCCACGTACCCGAAATTTAACCCATGTGGGGCTAGGATATTTTCATACTTGTACTTCACTACATTGCAGATGTTTAGTCAATACATTTCTATGACAGCTACAGTGACTGGTTACTTTGTTGATTCTGAATCTAAAAATTGACATGCTCAATTTCTCAATACTAAATACAAGTTCAGACTTGTGTACTTGCCATTTCAGACTTGGCAGACAGTACAACCGTTTGAGGACAGGAGAGTGCAGTACCTGACTGTACTGTGACATAATAATCTCAACTCAAAGCTCCACAAACACTAAAGTGACTGACTCCTCAGAAAATAACCTCTTTGACAGAGATGCAGTAAAATATTCTTTTCAGTCTGTAATGTAGCTATAATAAAAAATACAGATTATGTAAATGTAGTGATATCTGTACATACAGAGCAACAGACGCAGCACTGTTGTTCTATCCAGTAAAAATTTGAAGCTTCAGACCAACTGATGTGGATTTCATCTGATCAACAATTACCTTCCAAAAGAAATGATTAGCTGCACACATCAGTTCATCCGTTCATCTTCTCTGCTGTTGATGATGTACATTGCAGCACATTTCCAAAAAGGCATTAGTTGAATAAACTGATTACATATTTGGAATGGTTAATGTCTTGCCTGAAATAATATGAAAATTAATAAAGTGACATATTGACAGTCATACAGTGAAAAGTCAGTGTTGGACTGTAGGGACTCTTCAGTAGGGACTCTTCAGCCACAGTTGCGTAGTGTATGTGATGCTTTGTTGTTTTTGTGAACTGTGGAATGAATGGTTAATGTGATCTCAAATGCAGCACCAGTAACAGGATAGATGACCGGTCCATGACCCATCTGGACCGGTCCAACAAGACAGTGACAGGATATCCACTTGAATTAATCTTATGATATTCAACAAAGCCACTTGTTTTATTATATCTGTTCAATTGCTTCAATGAAACATTTTAATAATTTTGGCAACCTGTGTTTGTTTTCCAGATGTGGGCCACTCTTTCTGGTTTGGGTTTTGAAAGTTGCTGAAACTTTTTTTTCTCCTGGTAATGTTCTCAATTGAAGGTATAGGTATAGGTATATTTTTGTATATTTTTGTCTCATCAGGACACTACACAAATGTCTCAGTTTATACTGTTCATTCCATCCTCATGGTTATGACTATTGTTGACAGAATCTGAACAGTGGCTTTCTGCTTTCTTGTGTTTTATCTCTTTAGTAGAGGCTTTTAAAAGGTAAGGGTTAAAAGTTAAAACAAGCATTGTTGTTAATACACTTTGTATTTCACAGGTTCTTGTCTTATAATGAGCATTGTACATGTTAAGAGCAAACTTTGCCTTCTGTCTTGTCACATGGAGATTCCACTTAACATGTGTCAGAGTTTAATCTTTATTAATGGTCGTTTACACAATCAGAGCAACAAACACATTCATGTATCTGTTAAAGTTAAGTGTTATCTATGTACTGAGTATTTAACAGGTGTTCATCTTAGAAACATATTCGTGGGTCATTAGATTGCTCTGATGTGAGATGTAAAGTATTTGTCAGATTAAAGTTGGTTGTCTAAACACATCTTGTGGTTCTGTGTTGTGTAAGATAGCTAAAATATTTCATTAGAATCAACTTAATAAAAAAATTAGTATTTAAACATTTTAATTGATTTGAAAGAGCACAATATAATTTAAGAAAACATAAGCAATTTATTTAAGTTCATTTAAAGTGGTTTAATTGGATTTACTAAGGAAATTTGAGTAAAATGAACTCAAAGTAGTTGAGAAAGAATTGCATAATATAATTAATTGAAATTTACCTAAAAATTATTAGTCCAGTCAACATAATAAAAATATCTAGTTTCAGATAAAATGAATTTGTTCAACCACTTGACATAATAAAATTATGTTCATTCAACAAAACATCAGTGTAGGTCATCTCCAGAGTCCGGTGGGTCCTATCAAGGTCCTACTCTGCAATGGAGACACAACAGCTGAGAGGACGTTCCTGTGAAGTTCCCGCTTCCTAATTTTTAACCAGAACTTCCTTAATGGAAACGGGACTATTGTCTTGAAATTTTGTATGGACGTTCCATGAGGATGAATATAGATAGACTACTGACTACTGTATATAGACTTTGGTGATCCTTTTATTTTTCCTGTGAAGGTTACAAACCTGGTTCAGAGTGAAATACCTCAACAACTATAGGATGGATTGCCATAAGATTTAATAAATGCATTAGTGTTACTGTGTAGCAACTTTCATCAAGATCCGTCATGGTCTACATTTCTGTTTATCCAATTTCTTGGTTTATGACCAAACACAATTACTGAGATTCCCAGCAGCCTCAGCTGTACTTTGTTTTAAGTGCTATGTACAAGTGTTTTCATGCAGTGTTTAGCATGCTGCACTGATATGATGAGCACTATACCTGCACCATCAACATGCAAGCATTATAATTGTGATAATATTTGTTTGCTCATGTCAGCATTTACCCTAATGCACCGCAGACTGTTAGTGTTGTGATTTAATCCTCTCATGGTAGAAAAGTTGTTGTAAGTTGTTTAAAACAGTGTATGAAACAGTTACTGTATGTACAAAAATATAGCATTTGCCCCCCTCTAAAACTTATGCAGCCACTTACACATCCCCTTCACTGTGAGGGCTTCCCTCCGTGTGCATTTAGATAGAACCAACTGCCAAGCATCTCTAAGAAATCTCTCTCTCAGTGTGAGCTGGGTGTTGTGTCAATATCAGATGGTTGGAGGGCCTTGGGCTTGGCATCATAGCGGGCATCACTGCTATCTCTGGCACTGTTTTTATTGAATTGTTTACCCTTAGAAAGAGAGGAAGAGAGGCGGTGGAGGGATGACTGTGTGGGTGTTTGATGCCCTCCATCTTTCTCTGTCAGTGTGGCTTCTCCTCTGTATCTAATCCTGCCAGGGCACCAGCTGCTCCCAGAATGGCATCTCCTTAGGCTCAAGACACTTCCTCTCAGAACTGCCCCCTCCCACCCACCCATGCTCTCTAGTGGCTGCCCCCGTGGCCAGGCTGTGGTTGGTGAAGCCAAGTTCACACTGCTGGAATGATTGCAGTGACAGCGGTGTTTTTCTGCTCGTCCGCAGGGACTCGGTCTTATCTGGTCTGCTTCACCGAGCCGCCGCCGACTGGAGCTCTGACAGGCTGACAGTCAAACGGGCTGATCGACTGATTGATTGACTGGACAAATCACAAGAGGCTTAGAAAGCGGCATACAGCATTCAGAGTGTGTGTCTAATTCTGTACAGTGTCTGAGGCTGGGTTCATTGGAATAAGTAGTCCCTTCATCTTTCTGTGGAAAAAATAAAAAGTAATATCCCCCAGGTCACTGACACAGTTCTGTCACTAGAACAGTGTTTTCATAACCATGATAAAATATTTAGTTTGATGCAATAAAAAGAATATTTTGAGTTATCATCTACATGTCTTTATGAATCAATGAGCAGCACTTAAGAGAGTAGCTTGGATGTACTCTATAGAATACAAAACCTTTATGGAAAGGCTATAATCAATATTTTCTTTACAATAACAAATGATGAGAGGCATTGCTGTGAGAGAATTATCAGTGACTCTTCTGCTTGGCTGCGCTTCATAATGAGTTTCGGCTCATTGTTTAGCTGTTCAGCAACAAATTAACTGTTTTGGTTCACTATCAGCGCGCTCATTATTTTAGAGTTGATAGAGAGCAAAAGCAGAGAGTGAATACTGGAAAGGTGGACAGAAACACACTGATAAAGTTGCTTTGTAATGGCCAGATGTGGACATAAGCTGCAAACTTATTAAACATATCAACTTAAAATGTGATGACATGTCAGTATTGTGTTTACAACTTGTTTACAAAGCACATTTAATGAGTAAAGTGGTAGGGTACATCATCAATACCAGTAAACTAAAGTTGATTATGTAAGTACATGAATGCCTGTGGACAATAGAGGAGGCGTTTAGAAGCCTTATACTGGACAAGCCTCATATCACATTTGGTGAGAGAGGCAGACAAACATCTCAGTTTATTTAACCCTATGTTCATTTTGAGACTGTAGTTCGTGATCATGTGCTGGACAATTGGACAATGTAATGGACTTTGGATACTGGTAGTTTTTGCAGTGTTAAATATCCCTTTAAAATGGTGATTTCCATGATTCTATTGTTGGTTAGCTCACTATTATTAGAAAGTTCTTTGATACAGTTGAAATGTCAATGCTACAGGAACTGAATTTTCTCACAACCATTGATGCCATACCATCATTCCAGGCCTTGCTGTCTCTTGTTTTCGGGGAGGAACTGTGTGCACGCTGAAGCAAAAGAACAAGATGACACGCTCTTGCTGAAACTTGGAAATGTTTGCATGTTTAACTTGTTGAAACGCCCACATCCAAGATCCTTTTACATGTGCCAGCAGTGTTGGATGGGGTTATGTTTTCATCCCAATCCATCTGTTTGTTTGTCTGCTAGTAGTTCAAGTATAGAATGGGATTGCATGGAAACTCCTCTCCTCTGTCTCTTTACCAACTGGCCAAAGAATGGCAACTAAAAACATTTATATAACACTATCAAACTTTGAGTTCATTATCTTTGCTTGTCAAAAACAGTGCCAAAAAACCAATACATTTGCCTTTCAGCACCTTCTGGATGGTCTTAGCAGAGTGTCTGAAATGAGAGTGTTCACACATATATTGTTATTACATCTTAAACCGATAAAAAAGGTGTTAATGAAGCCTGATGGAGACAGGATGTCAAAAAGTATTTTATGGCAAGTCCAAGTCAAGCCTCACGAGTAGCAGTAAGATATTTGAGCATTGTTAATATTGTTCAAGACATCTCCTGCAATGCATTAATGGTAAATGGACTGTACTTACATAGAGCTTTTCTAGTCTTCCAACCACTCAAAGCTCTTCTACATGTCACATTCACCCATTCACACACATTCATACACTGTTGGCGCAACTATCAGAAGCAATTTCAGGATAAATATATTACCCAAGGACACATCAACAAGGATCAAACCGCTGATCTTCCGATTAATAGGCAACCTGCTCTACCTCCTGAACCACAACCAGAGGATAGGTCATAGGTCTGATGATCAAATAGTCAACAATAGGTCACGTAAGACCTTCCTGTTCTTGTCTTATTTACTTTTCTTATCAGGTTTGAACTTGAAACTGTTGAATAGTTTGGTTTTCAAGTCCCGAGCCACACGAGTCAAATCCAAGTCAATTATCAAACCTTCATTTTTGTGACTTAAGAATGTCTCAGCTCTGTAGGATAGACAAAAATGTTTGGTATATTGGAAACCACTGATTTGATGGACTTTAATTGGAACCTGGACATCAAAGTATCGCTCAGCAGTGTTACTCATCTCCACAATGTACATGGACTTACATTACTGCCAGCATTGATCAGGCTCCTGCCTATATTTGTGAATTGCTAACTCCTTATGAAGCCTGAGATCCTCCAGCAGGCGAACCTAGTGTCATCTTTTAAATCTCTTCTTTAGACTCACTTTTATCGTCTGGCTTTTTTTTTTAAGTGTCTTTATTTTTATTTAAATATTGTATATTGTCTATATTTTTACCTTGGAGTTTTTCCACTTGCATCATCTGCTTTTATTGTAAAGCACTTTGTAACTTTGTTATGCTGTATAAAAGAAGTTATTATTATTATTATTTTCATCATTATCATTATTATTGTTAACCTTATCTACTTGACTTCAGCAAAACAAGCAAATGTTGTGTAAACTCAAATGAACTATGTAGACTATATCACCGTGTCCGCCACTGGCTGTTAGTGACAGCGCAGACAGGCAGACTAAAGAGTGCCAGATCGAGAATGGCATCATGTCTGTCTGCCCTCCAACCGAGTGCTGTGACTGGATGCTGCTGGATGTCGCCTCTGTCGCTCTGCCAATTTGATTGCTGTCGCCGCTGACGCCTGTCAGTGTCCTCTTTGAGACCCATCTGTTTCTTAACTCAGGAGGTCACGAGGAAAATCAATATGCTGCTGCTCGGCTGGATCTGTGTCCGGGTCAGGGCTGGTGTATTGGTTAGGTATTGGTATTTTATGAACAAAGCGGGGTACAAGTATGAGAGAAAACTGCTTTGTCCTAATATTATCACAAGCAAAAACACTTTTATCTACTTAATGAAAGAAAAACAGCTGCAAGTCACTCTGAAGAGGAATACACTCATATTTCTTCCAGTATATCTGTGTAGATAAAGGGAGGCCATGTGATGTGTGGTGTGTATTATGAGCGTGTGTGTCCTGTGTGAGAAAAGATGCTCTCTCCTCCCTCAGTTTAGCACTGTTAAGTCCCCCCCCCTCACCCCCACTTTGTTATTCTCATGTTTTGTCCCCTCTTGTCTTTTCTTCCCTCTGTCATTTTCTTTCTTTGTTGTTTGCTCATTGTGCCCCCCCCTTCTCTCACCCTCTCTTCAACCCCCCTCCTAAAACTCAGATTAAAGGAATGATGCAAACTCCTCGTCTCTTTCTCATGCTCGATTCCTTTCTGGAGCGAGTCGACTTGCCAGCGGCCTGGGGAAGTTTAAGAAAGCATCTTTTTATAGACGATGTAAAAACAAGCACCAAACACATATGCTTTTAATATCCATGTGCAAAACAAAATGTGGCATTAAGCTATGCATACATTCCACCCTGGAGTGGTAGGTTGCTGTGATCCATTAGAGATGTTTCACCAGTGTGAGTTTTAAAAAACCTCAAAACATGCACATTTCTCACACATCAACAACAACAAGATGATTAATCCATTCCTTTTAAAACCTCATGCAACTGCTATTTTAGTGTTACTATCATAAACACCTGGGTTTGATGCTCTAATGGTGTACACTTGCCACACACACACACACACACGCACACAAATTATTCACATTACATCACAGAAGTCGCATGCTGGTACGCTGTATGTGTCTTTCCCCTTGTTTGTCTGATAGAGTCAGCATTATACCTGTGTGTGTGTGTGTGTGTGTGTGTGTGTGTGTGTGTTTGAGTGTGTGAGGACGGCTACACACATCCCGTAGGACTGTATGTCATTGCATGTCAACAATCCAAAAAACTGTTGTTCATGTAAATGTGAATGCTCAATATATGTAGAATCATTTTACTAGTAGAGATGTACATTTAATTCATTTGTGTGCAACAGAAAAACACAACTCTACCCCAAAAATCTGCATGTGACCCTGTGATGCAGATGTTTTTTTCTCAAAGATATAAAAAATGACCATGTCACATCTATTGAAGGAATATTTTACATTTTAAGGTATCAAATACTCAAAATGTGTAGTTTAAAGGACAGTAAAGTTGTTGTCTTGTTGTGATACTGTTTATTCTGACATAGTGCATCTACAGTACAACATCTGCCTGGAGCAAAAAAACACAACTTCTAGATACACAATGACATAAAAAAGTGAGACTTAGTTTTAAACTACCTACTTAAATATCACTGAGGTTAAAATCTGTTGAGAGTGACAGGTGAAGATGGTTTTGATATGATGCTGGTAAATGCAGCTAAACACACACTTACATGTCTTAACAAAGAAGGAAACATTCTGTTGCAGCCTGTAATGATTTTAAAGTTCATTTCAACCAAAACTCCCCATTAAGTTTATAATCGGATGTTGTGTTCCTTAATAAAAGTCTCATTGCTTCAGTTTTGTTTCTATTTAGGATCTATATTTAGCCTTTGTTTCTTTTTCCCACTACAGCCTTCCTTGTGTTTTTTGTAAATCTGCTGCACTCTGTTTACTTCTAGTCTATAGAGGCGCACAATTGTCTCTGCAAAACTGACAAACTGTCAAAACATTGCATGCTGTTAGTAAACCAAGAGAATGCATAATCAACCTTTGTTAACATTACTCTTATATTAAGCGTTGGTACATTTATATTAAACATCTGTGCGTGGTAAATGTCTAAAAAAAATAAGGCACTACATTTTTAGTTCTGTCTTAACATGTGTTATTTAAAGCCACTGAAACCTTGGCTGAGTGATTCATTAAGCATCTACAAACTTCAGAGTGAAAATAAAGTAGCGTACCATTTTATTTGTGCCTGCCATGGAATAAACAACCAAATCTATCAATCAATCAATGGACCGTACATGGTAAGAAAGCAAGCATGTATTTTATATTCCACTAACTAACACACTAAGTTAGACCGTCCAAATCTGTGTTTTTATTGAACTATACCTCCTGGAGTATGACGCTAATCATGTTAGCATTCCATCATTCACTACACAAACAAACAGTTAGCATTAGCTTTACTTTGAGAAATGTCTGTCCTTATTATCATCTACCCCAGTAGTCTGCTAGTTATATAGACTATTCGGCTAACTAGCGGTTTAGGTCAGACCACACATACATACATACATGTTTTATAGGCCACTTCCCAGACTAGAAGCTAAGTATTTTAGCATCTTCCATCCACTTCCATTAAACGGTCAGCATTAGGTTTGCTATGCTACACCTTTGAGCTATGTATCCTGTCCTTTATTATTACAGATTTAGTGGTGTACCCTAGTCTACATACAGTAGCTGGTTGAATTTGAATTCTCAGTCTAGCTTAAAGCAAAGCAAAGTGCAGTGGGCTGTTTCCCCCTCATATTTCAGTGAGATCAGCTTGGATTTCCCATGGGGGAGACGACTGGATGTGTTGTGAAGTCAGCTTGGCGAGTTTTCCACATCAATCATCTTTCACCCAAATATGACTAGACATTATTACGTAATTAATGTCCTTGCTTAGCCCCACCTAACTTCAACCCAGTAACAAGGGGAGGGAGAGTGACTTTCTAAAGAATTACGTAGCTACTGGATGTCAAAAGCTATGTTCTCATACTTTAGGTGTTTCCTACGCACATTAGATCTCACATTACATAATTAAGAGCCGATCATGCACTTGCTTTACCAGGGGGCTTTAATATGCATGCAACTGTGAAGCAGGAGGTGGTCTTGTGCGTGCCAAATGCTCATTGTGTTCAGTGCTGAATTTCTCTCAGCTTTGGGGCGAGTCGACCCCAAAAAAGTGACACTTAGTATAATGTGAGAATGTTTTGCTTATGTAAACTGATGTTAATCTTGGCTCGCCCCTGCACACTGTCATCCTCAAAATGCTGGCTGAGAACAATGGAGGTTAGAGCATGACAAAGAAAATCCACAACAACAGAGCAGAGATAAACTGGGGAATAGAGAGTCAGACAGAGAAAGAAAGAGAGAGACGTGTTTGTTATGGCAGGTTGAGCTCTAGCCTGCGGGTGGCTGGAGATTAAAAATGTGTGGTTCTGAGCCTCGTATGATTTAGGAAGATTTAAGTATCAATTTGAGAGCCTTCAGATTGGCGTTGGTACGCCTTTCAAACTGAGTTGGGGAAGAGATGGCAGGAGAGAGATAAAACTTCCAGAGAACTTTAGTTTTTTTACTTTCAATCAGATTTGTTTAAATCATAAGAGGCAGGCAGGATGTTAAAGGGAGGACAATGAGGATGAAGGAAGAAACAATGACAGAAGAGAGACAGGCAGACAGACTGGAGGACATGGAGGCAGGTGGTGACGGGATGTTTCACCTTGTTACAGCAGATATTTCAAATTCTGCTGACGTTTACGAGTGAAATAAGAAACTGTTGATGGCTTTTCTGATCTTCCCAAATTTCCATCTATTTCATTCTTTTTTGGACTTATATTATTCAGTGTTATGCTTCAAACAGTGAACTTGTGATACCTTAAATGCAAATTAATTAATAAAAAGGACATACTCTGCACATATAGTACTGGTCAAAAGTTTGGACACACTATTGAAAATATTAGAAACACTTTTCATTTTATAAACTTCAAAACCAAGGTTTTGGTTTTCAAGTTTTGTTGCTGAAAAAATGAGTGCATCATTAATGAAACTAACCCCTAACCCTAACCTTAAACTTAAAGGATAATTACCGTTTTTTACAACCTGGACCTTCTTTCTAGCATAAAATACGATCATTTACTCACCCAGACAACTTCGGTGTCATTTGGAGTCGTTCGGACGAAATTAGCTCCAGTGGAGCGCCGCGTATATCCGTATAATCCGAGTACACATTTCACCAATATTTAGTTATGATACGTTAGTGCTATTCCCCTCCGAGCCCGTGGTGGCATGTTATCAACATCCGGGGTCTGTAGGTTGACCTACTAACCTCTGATCTGGATGATGTCATTTCCGAACGTCTCTACCACAGCCCGGTTTATCATTGAGTGGAAATCCTCCAGTGTTATGATACAGACGTTTATTGACACATCCAGACGCGTATCTCCTGGCCTCACATGCCACCAGCACTAACGTATCATGACTAAATATTGGTGAAATGAACTAGTTTCGTGGCAGATAATGCGTTATATAGAGGCTGCGCTTTGGTGCTCCGTGTACTCACATTATACGGATATATGCGGCGCTCCACTGGAGCTAATTTCATCCAAACGACTCCAAATGACACCAAAGTTGTCAGGGTGAGTAAATGATCGTATTTCATGCTAGAAAGAAGGTCCAGGTTGTAAAAAACAGTGATTATCCTTTAAGCCATTTTATTGTTGTTGTCATCAGCAAACATCTGCATTATGTTTTGACCACTAGGAGACAGCAGGACAAGCCGAAAACACTAACATATAATCCCATTACAAAGCTGATATAATGAATGCATTAGCAAACAATTTCTTATTCATACAACTAGCAGACGCAGAGCAACAGAAGCGTTCATTAATAGTTTTCTTCACCTAAATTTTAAGTCCATTTTTCTCTCCTTACAGCTTTATTTTCTCTTCACTAACTCCTGATAAATATATCTCTTTTGCTGTTAAATGCTCCACTATGTTCATCAGTGGTGTCTGTCTTTTTCAATGAAATCAGCTGTCTGCTGCTGCTGGAAACAAAGTTGATGAGAGCAGTGAGACTGAACCAGAATATACGTTTGGTAAACAGACTGTAAAACCAAAGAAATGAGCTGAGAGACAACGCCCTGAAGAGTAATACGTATTTGTTGGTTTGTACAACACAACACATTACACATAGTCCAATGTCTCACAGCAGTGTGATATAAGTCTTGAAATTTAATGTATAGATTTGTGTACATGGACATAAATCTTCCTTTTTTGTGACAGTCAGCACAACTTTCAAACCAACGTATCTCAATTAGAGTACATACACCATGATTTTTCTGTCAGTTTGATCACTGTTAAAAAATAATGGTGTTTTACGATGATGACAACACTGTGGTTAATGTCTGGTTGGGTTTAGGCACAAAAACCACTTGGTTAGCGTTAGGGAAAGATTATGCATTGGGTTATATGACGCTTCCTTAAAGTTAGGCCACCTTTTATCATCATGGCAACAGCAAAGTCCACCTTTGTCACTTGTGTAGCCATACACCCAACCTGCCATGTCCAACATGGACATTTGTATATTATATAGACATCATCGATGGCATGCATCAGTCAAATGCATACAGTATATATATTTCTAATTGAAATACATTAGTTTAAAAGTCGTGCTGAAATTGGAAACTTGGCATCTATGTAGATTAATCTATAGATTGAACTACATTACTATTTCCCAGACTGTTGCATAGTCATTAGTCATTTGAGTGGTTGATCATATAAATATGATATACTTCAACAGCAGCTGGTCAGCTTGATTCAGTATCACAATTCATTCCATGGTTGTTTCCACTAGTTAGTGATCTTATATCTGAAGAACAATATTTCGTTTTTTTAGTCAGTTTTTAATCAGGTGAACAGTTTTCAAACCAAAAATTAGAATTATTCACCCATGTCTTAATATTTTATACAGTGCCTTGAGTTTTGAAGTAGAAAGTTAACTTTACCGTCACACTACCTTCACAATGATTTCCATCAGGTTAAAGCATATGACAGATTCTCTCCTAGTGGATCTACAGTTTACTGAAAGCTGAAAGCCACAGCATTAACATTGAGTAACTTGCACCCACAGTTGATTCAAATGATTGAACTAGGCTGCTGGACTGCTGTGTAGTATTTTATGATTTTTATGCTCCCAGAAAGTCTGTTTTAGCAATGAGAAAGAAAAAAGAAAAAGAAAATGTAGAAAAAGAAATCCAGCAATAGCCTTTTAGCCATTTGGGCCCAGTTGATCAAATTTGGTCACATTATACAATATTAACTCTTCTTTTGGTTCTGGTGTTGGTTTACAACTCCTGAGAAACACATCAGGCTCTTTGGTGCTGTTGAGTGGGTTTCAGAACATTTTGGTGGAAACAGCTGCCTGCTGCTGGTGGAAATGAGAAGTGAAACTGAACCCAAAAAAACCCCAAAACAAAACAAAAACTTTAGGTTATTTACATAACCCCGGTTCTCTGAGTAATATGAGTGAGATGTCTCACTATGGGATGCACGCCTCGCTGCAGCCCTCAGAAGCATTTATCTCATTACGCCAATCCTGATTGGCTGGTGAACGTGTCCGTCCGCCACAGGTAGTCCCACCTACCTTAAATAGCTCATGCGGACGGCACCACCCTCATTCAAGATAAGCACCTCTTCTCACTCGCCCAAGCAAGAAGGGTAGTCTGGTGAGACATCTCACTCATATTACTCAGAGAACCGGGGTTATGTAAATAACCTAAAGTTCTCTTTCATAATATTTCGTTCGATGTCTCACTATGGGATATGGTTGCTCCCGTATTGCCAGACAAGCTTATCGAGCGTCCACCAACCCACAGGGAAAAATGTACTCTGTTCCAATCAGGACAGCAAAACCGCGCGTGCCACGCACGGAGCGGAGACGTCCAGCATATAAAAACGGACAAAAGTGAGAGGCGAGGACCAACTCGCTGCAGCACAGATGTCCTGAACAGAAACTCCCCTGAATAAGGCCCAGGATGCGGCCAAGCCCCGAGTCGAGTGTGCCCGCAGACCCGCAGGTGTCTGCAAACCCTGACTCGTATAAGCCAAAGCAATCGCCTCCACGACCCAGTGGGACAGGCGCTGCTTTGTGACAGGTTTCCCCTTATGAGGATTAGCCCAGGAGACAAACAGCTGATCGCTCCTCCTGAAACCCTTAGTCCTGTCCATGTAAGCGCGCACCGCACGGACTGGACATAACGCATGTGACCGCTGCTCTCCAGGTGAGGCAGCAAAGGCCACAAGGTCAATAGGAGAACATGAGCCCACTACCTTAGGCACAAAGGCCGGGTTGGGCTTCAAAATCATCCTCACATCCCCCGGGAAAAGCTGAGTGCATGATGGATGCACCGAAAGCGCATGGATGTCACTAACCCGTTTAGCCGAAGCCAGAGCCAGTAACAACACTGTCTTGAGAGACAGGTGTTTCAAGCCTGCTCCCCCCAGCGGCTCAAAAGGAGGACCCTTGAGCCCCTCCAGAACCACCGCCAGATCCCATGGTGGCACCAGCGGTCTGGACACGGGGAGAAGCCTGCGCGCTCCCTTCATAAAACGGCAAACCAGCGGGTGCTGGCTCGCTGTTTGTTCCCTAAACCCCACGTGACAGGCAGCTATAGCTGCCAAGTACACTTTAACTGTGGAGAAGGCTTTTCGTTTGTCAATCAGGTCCTGTAAGAATGACAATATCACACCCACTGGACACTGAAAAGGAACATGGCCATTTCTGTGACACCAGTCCTCAAACACTCTCCACTTACAGTCATACAGAGACCTAGTGGAAGAGGCTCGAGCACTTTGTATAGTGGAAATCACACGCTGTGGGAGTCCCACAGCTGACAAATTGAACCACTCAGGGGCCAAACCCACAGCGCCAGGCGTTCTGGGTGCGGGTGGAAAACCGTGCCCCCCCCCTGCGATAACAGGTCCCTGCGCAGCGGGAGCTGCCAAGGTTGCGCGCACAGCAACCGATATATCTCCGCCAGCCAATGCATCGCAGGCCAATGCGGAGCTATCAGAATCAGCGCGTGGCCGTGGTCCCTCACTCTGGATAGAGTGGCGGGTATCAGGGCCAAGGGAGGGAACGCGTAAAGAAGCTCGTGCGGCCAGACGTGCGCTAGTGCGTCTATGCCGAGGGGAGCATCCAGGCTGCGCAGAGAGTAAAACAGCGCGCACTGCCCGTTTCCTCTTGACGCGAACAGATCCACCGCGGCCCGACCATAACGGGCCCATATCTGTTCCACAATCTCCGGGTGCAGAGTCCACTCCCCGTATACCGGCGCGCCCCTGGACAACAGGTCCGCGCCCGTGTTCAGAGCTCCCGGGACGTGCGTCGCCCTCAGGGAGAGGAGACGACCGCAGCTCCACAGGATCAGTCTGCGTGCCAGCATGTGCAACTGACGAGAGCGCAACCCCCCTTGGCGGTTGATGTACGCTACCGTCGTGGTATTGTCCGTCCTCACTAGGACATGATGGCCCATGAGAGACGGAAGGAAGTGTTTCAGGGAGAGGAACACCGCTGAAAGTTCCAGAAAATTTATGTGAGACCGCTGGAGGTCCACACTCCAGCGGCCCCTCACTGACCGGCCCTCGTGAATTCCGCCCCACCCTGTCAGGCTGGCGTCCGTAGTGATCACCTTCCTGGACAGGACAGAGCCCATGGGCACCCCGCGGGTCAGAAAAGACGGGGCTCGCCAGTGGCGCAGTGCCCTGACGCACCCCGGCGTAACCAACACTCTCCGTGCGCCATGACGCACGGGATCCAGCCCGCATGAGGCCACCCAGAGCTGGAATTCCCTCATGTGGAGGCGACCGAGACGAACCACGAGAATGGCTGACGCCATCAGTCCGAGTAATCGAAGACACAATCTGAATTGAACAGATTTGCCTGGATGGAAAAGCGCGAGACATGCTCTGAAAGCTCTCACTCGCTCCGCCGAGAGGCGCGCCGTGAAAATCACCGAGTCCAGGGATAATCCCAGAAAGATTATGTCCTGTGTCGGGCACAGCATGCTCTTTTCCGCGTTTATCACAAAACCCAGGTCTAATAGGTGCCGTGGTAGAATACGCGTATGCGCCATGGCCTCCTGCCTCGATTGTGCCAAAAGCAGCCAATCGTCCAGATATGTGGCCAAGCGAATGCCCTGCTGTCTCAGCGGGGCTATCGCCGCTTCCGTGCACCGGACGAACACCCTCGGGCTTAAAGACAGACCGAATGGGAGCACGTGGTACTCGTAGCACGTCCCCTGGAAAGCGAACCTCAGATACTTTCTGTGGGGAGGATATATTGGAATGTGGAAATACGGGTCTTTCAGATCGACAGAAGTGAACCAATCGTTCTGTCGCACCAGGCGCAGCAGGGATGCGTGTGTGAGCATCCTGAACTTGTATTTCCTGAGAAATGTGTTCAGAGCACGTAGATCCAGGATAGGGCGAATACCACTCCCCCCCCGTTTTGGGACCAGAAAGTACCTGGAGTAAAAACCGCTCTGACACTGTGCGGGAGGAACGACACAGATTGCTCCTTTGTTTAACAGTGAGAGGATTTCCTCTTGTAAAACACGAGCTGACTCTCCCTGAGCCTGGGAGTGTATTATGCCGGCGAATCGAGGGGGAACGGCGACAAACTGCAGCCTGTAACCTCTCGAAATCGTCTTCAACACCCAGGGTGAAGCTGCGAGCGCAGCCCATCTCTCCCACCTGCGGCAGAGAGGTGAGACGCGCTGCAGCTCCTCCACCATGAGAGGTCCCAACCGCGGTGCGGTGGTGCCCTCTCGTGGTGGAAAACTGACATGGCCTCTGGGCAGTGCTGTGCACTTTGGCCCGGGAGGACATTTTATAGTTTTGGCTTTTATGCGCTGCGCCCTCGGCACTCGGCCTGGATGCGACAGCGGGGCACATTTTATTTTCTTTATGAAAACTTGTGTGTGTGTGCGTGCTTGTGGACATGGGAGAGGGGCAACCGCTGAACCCTCTGCCGTCAGATGTCCGTCTCTCCCGGTCTGCTCTGGCACGGTCCGTGGCAGCCGGGAGATGGGGGCGTGGGGGGCCCCGGAGTGCACGCTCGGAAGCCAAACAGGTGGAGCTGGAGAACGGGGAACTTCCAGCTGCATCACCGGTGAAGAGAGGGGCGGTCAGGCCGCTCTCTTCTTCTTCCTGGCCTGGTGGCTGGTAGCTTGCGCGGGCTGTGCCGGCGGAGCTGTAGCTGGGGCCGAGGGCTTCTTGAACCAGCCGGGCCGCCCGGGCACGGGCGGCGGGGCGGGCTGAGGTTTCGGATGTTTCGGTATTTTGAACTGCGAAACCTGGGAGGCAGCCTGCGCGAAGGATTTACGCTGCGCAGGTGGAGAGGGAGCTGGGGGCTTGCGAGGGAGGCAGAGCTTGAGAGCTTCGTCTTCCTTCTTTTTGGCTTCACACCGTTTTTGCATCGATGCTAGGGCGGAACCAAAAATACCCTCCGGGACAATGGGCATGTCCAGGACGTCGTCCTTCTCTCTGTCTGACAGGCTGGCGAGGTTGAGCCACCGCGCTCGCTCCTGCAGAACCATGGTCCCCATCGCTCTTCCCGTGGCCTGGACCGCGCAGCGTTGGACACGGAGACACAGGTCGGTGATGACCGGTATCTCCTCCCACGCAGCTGGGTCCTGAGTTAGCGCAACATCCTCGCACAACTCAGCCTGGTAAGCCGTGAGCAGCGAGAGGACATTGAGCGCTCTGGCCGAGAGCGCCGCCGCCTTGTACGCTTTCTCAGTCAGGGCTGACTGAAAACGGTCGGACTTGGACGGCAGGCTGGGGCTCCGGGAGGACACCGCTGACAGCTGGGGGTGAAGGTGAGCTGCAACAAGTGGCTCCATCGGAGGCATGCGGAGCAGACCCAGGCTCTCCATCGCCTCACAGTCGAGGGACGAGGCCCCGGGAACCGGGCTCCGGCTGCTGTAGGGGCGGTCTCTCCATGAGCGCGCCACCTCCTCCAGCAGCTCCGGGAAGACGGGGAGAAGTTGCTTCGTCGCGCTCTTGGCCAAGGGCAATTTCTTCCCCTCGTAGCGAGATCTGGTGGTCTCAGCTACGACAGCGGGCCAGGGGATGCCCAGCCGGGCAGCAGCGCGTTTGCACACGTCTAGCATGTCCGAGCTGGGGGAGGGAGAAGCTGGTGTGCTACTCTCATCTCCATCCCGAGAGTCGACGGAAGCCGCGGGCTTTGCAGCCCGAGCTGGCGTGATGAAGATGTCATCCTCTTCTTCATCCTCTGATATGAGGAGATCCAAGGCGCCATCATCATCTTCCCCATAGTCCAAATCCAGGACGTCTTCCTCCAGCGGGGGAACCGCGGCTAGCTCGAGCTGGGAGCCCCAGCTGTTGCTAGCCTCCGGTGTCGCCACCGCAGCGACCCCCACCTCCTCTCCGCCCTCGACGGCGGCGCCGTCGGAAGAGAGATAGGGGTCATGTCCAGACAGGCTAGCCTGGCGGGCTAGTCGTCTGCGGAGACTCTTGATGGTGAACACCGCACAGTGTTGACACGAGCCGGGGACCTCGATAGCCGCCCGGGCGTGTTCCAGCCCAAGACAGCACGAGCAGACCTGGTGTGGATCCATGCTCGATATCTTATTCCCGCAGCGACAGAGTCTGGCTCCGGAGTCTCCGTGCCCTCTGGTGTGAGGGGTTTTAGCCTCCATTCCGTGCGAGCTGGTGTGCAGGCAGGGAGCCGAGGCAGTTAGCTGGTGTGCTAACCGTAAAGAAACCGAGAATTAGCTGGTGTGCTAATGCCCGGTGCTCGAGTAGCCGTGGTGGGGCGTCGAGAGCAGTGCTGACCAAGCCGTGGAGGGCAGGAAAGCACTGAGTTCGATCTGGTGTGACCGACGAAGCAGAAAAATGTCCTAAGCTAGTAGCGCCCAGCGACAGAAGCTAAATAAGATCCGTCTATGGACAGTTAAGCTAGCTAGCCCTGGACGCGAGATATGCTCAGAGTGAGAAGAGGTGTTTGAATGAGGGTGGTGCCGTCCGCATGAGCTATTTAAGGTAGGTGGGACTACCTGTGGCGGACGGACACGTTCACCAGCCAATCAGGATTGGCGTAATGAGATAAATGCTTCTGAGGGCTGCAGCGAGGCGTGCATCCCATAGTGAGACATCGAACGAAATATTATGAAAGAGAACTACATTTATGGGCTATAAAACCTAAAAAAACAATGAGCTGAAGGATGCCAAAAAGTCCTGCAGAGCTGAGAAGAAGTGCACAGTGTGGGTTCATCACATTACACATTTTCAGTCCATTGTCCATATACAAATATTTATTGGTGCAGCTTTAAGTGAAGAGTAGATGTATATATCTGTACCTGTATGTACCTGCATATTTTTACATCCATTGTTCTGCTGGGACTTTCAAAAGAAGTGCACACACACACACACACACACGCGCACACACACACCAAGTCCACACAAAGATTGTTTAGCTGGAGTCTCGTGCACGCTCATGTTGTGCAGAGACGAGAAAACAGGAAATTGGTAGCATCTCGTTCCCTTCTGCCAGGCTTCAACTGCTAATTGAGCATATGCTTTCCCCCATAGTACCTCATTAGAGACAGAAAGAGGAGGGTGGCGGGGGGGGAGAAAAAGAAGAAGAGATTCAAAGAAATTGCGAAAAGGAAGAGAAAATAAATGATGGCAAGAGAAAGAAATGCGAGAGAAGAGATGTGAAATTGCCTTCAGGTGGTAAATTCTGCTGTGACTGTGAGGCCCCCGTGGCATCAGGGAGAATTCCCTTCCTCAAGTCAAGCTCACTGCTATTCCTGTCGTAGAACCGCAGGCTATGCCACACACACACACACACACACACACACACACGCACACACACACACACACATTCCACATTAAGAACAAATTCTTCTCCCACATACACAAGAGCAGTACTTAATTTAAAAGCATCACAGCTACTGGTCCAAAACTGCATGTTCTATAAGGTAATATATACCCGATAATAAAGTAAGGATTTATTTTACATTAAACTTGAATGTTCATTAGTTACCTTGAAAAAAGTCTTAGCACAAGCTCCATTTACTGGACATCTTCCAAAGCTTTCATTTACATCTGTGTCCTGTGTATAGGAATTCAGCCATATGGTAAGTTATATAAGAGTTAGAAGATAATGATAATTTATGATAAGATATGTAAGTCACATGATAATTGAACCATCTCTATGGCAACACTCAAAAGCTCTGAAACTGTACCAGTAAATAGACCATGTGCTAAGCCGCTAACATATGTTGTGAATTCCTATAATACCACTAATATATGCACACATTCACATTATGCTACCCAACCCAGCAAAGCATCAGGTTTTGAGTAGAAGTTTATATGGATGGTTTACAGTATTAATTAGCCTGGTATACAAGCATTTAGTAATGAATTTTAATAAAGGGTTAGGTTTAGTTTCACCTTGTTGTTCTGCCTCCTAGTGGCTAAAAAAACAACAACGCCAAAACAAATTAGGGCTGCTCTTTTTAGCCATGTGCTGGGATCAGATTCAAGCTGCATACATAAAACAGATATTACCTAATGAAGTTGTCATGAATGTGTTAGCAAGTAGTTGCCTAGTTACACATCCAGAACGCACAGATCAACATTATAATTCATGTATTTATTAAGTTGAAGTAGTTTTAAATTGTTTGTGTCACCTGATGAATGTAAGTCCAACTCTTAAATAATATGTGTCTCTTTAGCTGCTAAATACTCCACTGTGTTCACCAGCTAGTCTCTAACTTGGTCTCTTTCCTGTTTGGTGCTGGAAGTGATAGTGATGAGAAATGATGCCAATGAGTCCTAGAGGAGCGTCAGAGTGATGTGGTGCGTAAAAAATAATTAAATAAGCTGAAAGAGGCTAAAACGTTTCATAGAGGTTTCATGAGGGTTGCTGTAGAGTGGAGTGACTTCCACACTACACATAATTATCTGTATGCTCCATTATGAACATAAACATATTGATCATTATGTGGTCATAGCTTTTACCACACTCCTTGCAAGACATTTCATTCTAACTAAACAGAAGCAACAAGCCTTCCTGTCTTTCACTCAATGAGTCAAGGAATAAATGATAAATATACATTAAAAGGATCATTTCAAACAGTGGTTCATTTATGGAGGGCCTTTCGAGACTTCTACTGTATGTCTCTCTCCAGGAACCTCTTGATAAAGACTAGGTTAAAATGTCCTATTACAGTAGTGAGCAAATGGGTGGGTGGGTTAGTGGTATTATATCAATGTTTTTGATGATAATACACTTTTGTGTTCGGGGGATGGGTGAGTTCAATTTCTCCATGTTTGTACTTGTATTGTCATTGTTTGTCTAACTATATTACATGTGTACTGATAATGTTTCTTCTGATGTTAGATTTGGAATGACTTATAACTTGTATCTTGAATGGTTTTTTATTGCTATTTCACTTAATTAAAAGATCTGAAAACCCAGCGGCCCCCGCATAGGAATTCATACTTCCTTTTATCTCCTTCAGACAAAGGTGAAAGGTCAGCGTCAGCAGCAGCAGCACAGAGACTCTGGCGCCTACAGGGGTCCATCATCTAGTTCAAGGACCATTTATGTGACTCATGAGATGATTGTGGTGTAAAAACTGCAGTTTGGATACATGCATACATACACGCTGTATATATACTGCATACTACTATTAATATATATGTGTGAAGAGGCAGAGGAGAAATATGAGGACAGATGGAAAAATGAAGTACACTCCTATCAAATCCCAGATAAACAGTTAGCCACAGTGTCCCCAGGCAAGGGGACAGAGGACCCATATGGTGCCCTGACTGCAGGGATGCAGTGTAGCCATGGTGATGTGAGAGGAGTCAGGTGTGAATAGCCATAAGGAGCCACTCTAAACTTTCCTCCATCCATTTACCCTGTCTGTCCCGGGAGGACAACACAAAGGTTTTGACTGTATCTTCTTTCCTTCCTTCCTCCCTTCCTTCCATCCTTCTGTCCTTCCTTCCTCCTTCTGTCCTTCCCTTGTTCCTTTCTTCCTTCATTACTCCTCTCTTTCCTCCCTTCCTTCAACCCCCTTTCTTCCTTCCTCCCTCCTTCTCTTTTTCTTTCCTTCCTTCCTTCCTCCTTTAATTTCTCTTCCTTCCTTCCTCCCTTCCCTCCTTTCCTTCCTTCTTCCACCCTTCCTTCCTCCCTTCCCTCCTTTCTCCCTTCCTTCCTTCTTTCCTTGACTCGAGGACAACAGGAAGGTTAATATGACAAAGACGACGACCAAATGTGATCTGACCATAGACCAACTTATATATAGACCAACCTGTATGCAATAACATTATTATTATTATTATTATTATTATTATTATTATTATTAAAGACTCTGTTCATTTATTGCAATTGGCTCACCTTGTTGTAGTGAGGTACAGATGTTGGCTGCTGTTACAGGTGCAGCAGAGCACACATCAGACCACACCTAGAGAACTCCTGCTGTTCAGCCTGCTGTTACAGTTACTCTTTAAAGGAATAGTTCAACATTTTGGGAAATACACTTCTCTGCTCTTGTTTTGAGACTGACATGTGTGTTAACCCTTACATAATCTTCATGTTCTGACTAAGAATTAGTCTCTACATCAATTTACATTCATAAATTCCACATCTGTCATTAATAAATGTTTGCTTAATCATTTTATTTTGATTAATTTGACTGAAAAAGGCATTTACAATGACTATTTTATGATCCAGGTGAACATTTGATAGAATATTTGGATAAAAAATGTTATTGGATAAAAAATGTCAGCTGCACAAAAGTTTAAAAAAAGGTGCATTTTGTTTCTGTTGCTGTATACTATGGGTCACATCAGGAAAATAAATGTGTATATGGTGTTTTCACAGCTCTCAAATGTAAAAATGGGTCACATTTGACCCTGAACAGTGTGTAAGGGTTGAGTACAGGAGTCAGCCTAACTTAGCATAAAGACTGGAGGCTGGTGGAAGCAGTTTTTTTTCTCGTACTTTGGACAGAGTGAAGTTAGCTGCCACCCCCCTGCTCTGCTAGCCCACATCCTGGATCTTTATCTGTACTGGACACCCACAGATCAAAGAGTGTACATTTGAGCACCTGTAGTAATAGCACATTTCCCTTTATTGGATTTCAACCTAAAATCTGTTTAATTCCACATTTATAGAATATTAAAGTGTATTGTGTTTTCTGATGTGCAAATAAAACATGTTCTCTCTCTTTTAGTTGAACTAAGCTACTGTAACATGTAGTTAAAGCTTTTCCACGTGGTGACACTAGTTCCCAGCACTGCAGACAGCACTGATACAAATCTAACTCTGTCCCCCTCCTCCTCCTCCTCTTCCTCAGTCCAGCAGATCATGTATCCTGTGGAATGTGGAGATTTTTTTTTCTCCCTCTTTTCCCCCCCTGCACCTAGAAAATAAACACATGAAACGTGAGGTCTGGGGATCAGCAGACTGTTCCAATTGGTATGTGTATGTATGTATATATGTGTGTGTGTGTGTGTGTGTGTGTGTGTGTGTGTGTGTGTATGTGTTGGCGTGGTTGGATTGCTGAGGAGGTGGGATTGGGGTAGGGTTGCCTGGAGTGCTTGGAGTACAGTGGGAGGGGGGCGTTCGGGAAAGATACAGAACAGCTGTGACCTATTTTTCCTCTCCTCTTTCAATCATTCTCTTCTCTTCCTTCGAGCCTCCTATACAGTTCTTCGGGCATTTCAAACTTTTAGCTCTGTGTGGTTTTGTATAGTTGCCACAACCAGCCCGAAAAAAGTCATTTAAAAAAAAAAAGTCCTGGCAGCCGCAACAAAACACACACACACACACACACACACACACACACACACATTTCCTTCAGCGTATTAGGTTGTGAGTTTCTTCTGAAAAGGCCAGTGTTTGGATACGCTGCTCCTTCTGAAGAGTTTGTGGGCTAATTTTACTGCCAACAGTTTAAAGGTCAGAGCCATTGTTTGCTATAACTGTCAAATAGCAGGAATTCTCCACAGTTATTCACAGATAAACACACATAAACTACACACACACATATATACACACATACATGGATACACGTGAACACACATGTCTCCATTGCCAGATCCATTCATTGGCTGTCGTTGTCATACAGCCCATACACATCTGGATTTGCTAGAGCTGCACAGTGGAAAGAATGTTCAGTGTGTGTGTGTGTGTGTGTGTGTGTGTGTGTGTGTGTGTGTGTGTGTGTGTGTGTGTGTGTGTGTGTGTGTGTGTGTGTGTGTGTGTGTGTGTGTGTGTGCATGTATTCACAAAGAACAGTCATATTTTGGCATTTGTAAAAAGCATGTGAGTATATTTAAATAGACCTGAATGACTGCTGGATGCTGTGTTCAATGTAACTGAGACTGTTCTCAGTTCTGAGACAAATAGCTATCCACATGTTATGAACTATGATTGTTCATGTGTATGGAGGCAGGCGGAGGTCAAAAACTAGCAAGGTAATTGCTTTTCTCGACAGTGTTTGCTACTAAATGTTGCTGTTGGACACTCTGGTGGTCTAATGGCTATAGCAGTAAGACGAGCAGAGCATTAATAGACAGATACATGCTTTCACAGAGGTTTATATGGGTGTGCCTTCACCAAATAAAGTGATATCAAGCCAAAATGAATGCATGTAATTTCTCCCAATAAGACATCACTTCCTGTGTACTGTGTGTGTGTTTTCCCAGGAGAGAGCTGAGACACTGAGCCTTTACAAGAACAAATAAGAACCTTTTTATGGACTAAATATAGGCTGAAAGAAGATCGGGTTGCTCCCAGTCCTGCATTAGGTTTGATGGGACCTAGTTTATGATGCCACTAAAGGCTCATGATAATCAATAAGGAACACGTGTCCTCTGCAACAGTGCTGTTGTTAAACCAAACAATACGCTGAGACACAATGTTCATCTCAGAATTCTTCTTCTTTTCTGGGAAACCCCCCCCCCCCACAGTCAGACAGTTGAAGTAAACAATCTGAGTTAAATGGCTTTGATGATATGAGGATGACCTGTGTTCAACCTCAAACTGTTCGTCATCACTGCAGCCTTGCACTAAAGTCTGTGGTCCACATTAGAAAAGAGATTTTGCAGCAGCTCCAGATCTCTCAACAGACTTTCTATTTCTTTTGGTTCCAACTGTCTTCTCAGTTTTATACTCATACTACCCTCCAGGTGTGTTCACATAAACAACATTTGAACTACGTCAGAGGTGACAAAGCTTCTAGTGCATGACATTGGGTAAAAAAAAATCCTCACATACTATATGTTCTGGGTCAGTTTTTTGGGGATCTCAGAATCCCCACATTTATTTGGCAGATATCTACACTACATATATGGAAGTAAGTATCATCATTTATTATTCCCATAAACATGGATTTCCTGATCAAGATTTGAAATGTTGTACTAGGTTAATATTGAGTATGTGTTTATCTAAATAAAAGGGGCAGAATGATTGAAAGGAAGTGATGTTAGATGGTCAGACAGCATCTGACCCCCCCCCCATCTCCCCACACCTTTTCCACATGGCAGTGGGGGACTGTCTTCACACACTTCACGCACTGATTGGCCCCATGTTTAATATTTGATTCAGCTCATGTGTCTCTATGATGGCCACATTTGCACCCTGCCTTTGAGTGTGGCCTTTCTGAACAGCTACAAACTATTTTATACATTTCCCATGAGGTCATACAACTCTTTGGTCATACAAACTAGACTTTTCTAACATAAGCCAGCCCTAACACAACTGCCCATTGCACAAATGGCTGGAATGAATCCAATTTAGTTACCATGGTTGATTAGGGCTGGGTATGGTTTAAAACATGCTGATACCAGTATCAATCCAAGTGCCCTTAAAGTGATACTGATAGTAGATACCCATCACACATTTAGTGCACTTGCTTTTATCCGGTGCAACAAGCGTGCTAACTCAAATTCACCATGACTTCACCACCACAGACGGGTTATAGCTGCTGTGCCAGCCGGCCAATCACATGTTGTATTAAATTGAAGAATGCTTGTGTTGATTGGCTATGAGTAAGTCCATACAAATAGTCATATTTTCTAGCTCTGGGTGCAAAAAGGATGGATTGCAGGTATCTTTTGACTGGAGTATTCCCATTGTACTTGGTATGGATTTATTTCTGTCGATAGCTTAAAAGGTATGGAGTACCCATACCCAGCCCTTTGGTTGATCATTGAAATAACAGTTTTCTTTCATTTTTGGGCAAAAGAACAAATAACTATAGTTGAAAACATTATTGTAAATCTCCAGCATGACAGATATGAAGTGTGTTGATTTTAATGTTATTTTGACCCATCACTATAAAACTAAGACTGTGAAAAAAACTTGAAAATGCACTTGTCATGTAAAGAGATAAATCAGCTAAACTGTAATAATTTCAGCCTATGTCAGTGTCTGTGATCTCAAACAAAGTTCTTTTATCTTGTGGTTGTCGCCTGAGTCACATGCATGAATTTGCTGTATTGTAGAATTTGTGTTTTGACTCAGTTACTTCATCATGTCGGCTGCTGCCTTAAGTTTGTAGATGACATCTCTTTACGTCATTCTGTTGTAAAGCAAGTCACCTCTGCAACATGAAGACGAAGCACGCAGCTGAGCTGATGAAAACATTGAAGGGAAAAGAGTTGACAGTACAAAGATGAGAGGGAATGAGGAGAGATGGGAAATAACATGCAACAAAAGGTCCACGGAAGGACTCCAACCAGAGACGCTGCACTTCATGACTGAGACTTTGTAACTCTTTTAAGATGAAATAGCACATTCTGCCTTTTACAAATCAGTAACAAAATACACCCATGCTCAGTTGAACACACTCAGGTTCTTTGCTGCTTCATGTTTACCTGATCTGGGATGATAACACTGTGTAAATGACCTTGCTGATTCACTACTGGCTATGTGACTCTTGTTATTGTCACATGTAGCAGTGAAAGTTACAGAGGCTTGCTTTAAAATATGCCTGAATGCTCCAAATATGTCCCATTTTAACTGTTCCCTGCAGGAAACTGGGGAATACTTGTAATTATTTGGGATCCAATAGCCAAAGTTAAATATATTGGAGTGTGTTAATGTGTGTGTTGAAACTGGAAGAACCAGTGTTAGCGCTGCCATGCCTAAAGCCCATATCACTTGAATCCAGAGATTCATGGTCTGAGACCATGGATGCTCAGCCAGGCCTGGAGCAGTGATGGGAGGGGGGTGAGTGTAAGGGGAGGGGGGGGGGGTTATCCTCCCTGACACCCAATCAGAAGCTTCCTTGTTGGGACAAAAGGCAAGCAGTTTGCCTTTATCCCAACTGCTGAGATAAGAATAGCACCCAATAATCTTGGAGGGGTTTTGGTGAGAGGAAATCAAACCCCTACTCTGATCCCCTGAGAGCAGCATACACACACACACACACACACACACACACACACACACACACACGAACAAGAATATGTGTCACGGAGCGCGCTCTGTGTTTTCACACCACACCACCACCCTCCTGCCTCTTTGCTCCCAGTGGGTGAGGGATGGGTGGGGGGCGAGCAGTGTGCAGAAGGTGTTAAACTGATCCAGGAATAAACACAGGAGCTGTTAGAGCTGTATTAGATAGAAATGCCTCTGGCTTGCACCTCTCACTCCCCAGGGCCAGGACTGATCTCTGTGTGTGTGTGTGTGTGTGGAAGCAATCTGCACGTGTGTTACTGTGTTACTGTATGTGTGTGTGTGAGTGTGTGGCACTCATACTGGCTGTGTGAAGTGTGAGCACAGTGTCCAAGGACACAGCAGAAAGCCAGCCCCAGGGATGGACAAATAGAGAGAGACTCAGGCCAACTGAGCGCCACTGAATGGAGCCAACAGGATTAAAGCAGCAATATGACCTTCACAGATGACTGTTAACAGAGAAAAAGAGTTCCTGGTTTGCTGTTGTTTTCATTTCAGTCTGAACACTGAGGTCACACAAAGCCGTTTTCTCATCTGAACTTTACACAACGTCCAACGAGTCCTCCTTTCATACACGTGACACACAGCAGGAGATAGTCCATGTCAGATACGTTCATACCTAGTGGGAATACTGGTTGGTTTAGGTGAGGGGTGCAGGAGGCTGGAGGCAGGGTGTGTCTCTAAAACTATGCTGCCGTTTAGGGCTGGGCGATTATGGCAAAAATCAAAATCACGATTAATTGAACTTTTAATCTCGATTACGATTGTTTAGTATTTTCCACTGCTGCCCTCACACATGAGGATCTTTAGGGAGTGAAAATAAAGATGTTTTAAGGTGTGACTCTGTGGTTAATGTCTAGTTTACTTGATTAGAACTATGTAAAGATCATGGTTTGGGTTCAAATGATCAAATTCCTTAAAGATATGAAACCTTTACTGCCATGGCAACAGTGAACACCACCATTAATTGACATGAGCAAGATTCAGTTGATTAGAGTTTCTAAATGTCGGTTTAGATTATTTTTTGATTAATTGCCCAGCTCTACTGCAGTTATAATTCAGTGTTTGCTGGCCTGCTGCATTCATCCAGTGTCAGCCACATGATAGACATGTCATCTACAAACATAACATCACTTACTCTGTGAATTCTCTGAAAATGAGTTGTTGTGTTCACACATGGGTTCAATTAGACATTACTGGGGGGCTGGCAGGGTGAAGTCAGATATTTGCATTTACACATACAGCTCTTCTAGATAATATCCAGAACATTTTAGGGTTGCAGCGCATTTGTGTGAAAGAGGACAGAGGAGGAAGATATAGCATCTGTGATTGTAGAGCTACCAACAGAAGCTCTCTGTTTCTCTGGTAACTGTCTCAACTGTACACTCAGGGTGTTATTAAGTAGATGGACTGCAAATTGTAAATGGACCGCATTCATACAACGCCTTTATAGTCTTCTGACCACTCTAAGCACTTTACACTACGTACCACATTCACACACACACACACATCCATACGTTGATGGTAGACGCTGCCATGCAAGGTGTGAACTTGCTCATCAGGAGTTTCCAATCATTCACACACACACACACACACACATACACACACACCCTGGCACAGCCTTTGGGAGCAATTACGGGTTGAGTATATTGTCCAAGGACACTTCAACATGTGGACTGGAGGAGCTAGGGCTCAAACCGCTGGTCTTCCAAACAGTGGACGACCTGTTCTACCTCCTGAGCCACAGCTGGCCCGTGTTGCTGCACTGTGTAGGTCTTCCTTTTCCACTCTTTGCTTTAACTTAGTTATTGAGGAAACTAGAAGTGCAAAAAATACAGTGCTATATGAATGCTGCAGCGTAAGTGATGCTATATCTTCCAATATGTACACTGATGGACACACAGTCATAATATACATTTTAAATATGTAAATACAGAGCAGAAGTGGACAGAGTTAAAGTGTAGGTTTTATCTACTGTATGAACAGGATTATGTATAAAAAGCATAATCTATATTTGGTTATATGTGCAGTCACATTAGGGGGTATAGAGTTCAGACTGCAGAAATATGAATAGTATAAATTACATTCTCATCAATCAGTGTAAACTGTGCAGGAATGAGTGCTATGATACTACTGAAGTGGTGGTGTAGCGCTCAGCAGGGTCACAGCCTCAGGGAAGAAACTCTACCTGAGCCCACCCGTGTGGGAGGAGGATGAGGGTGAGAGGAGGGTGAAACATCCATGGTTAAAGATGAGAGACATCCCTGATGATGTTTTTCACCCTAACCAGGCGGTGTTTGTGATAAATGGTCTCCATGGTGGGTGATTAGGTGCCAGTGGGTTGGGTAGTTTTCACCACCTGCTGTAGTGCTTTATGGTCTGGGGTGCAGCATGTGCTATACCATGCTGAGATACAGGTCATGAGCATGTTCTCAATGGTACAACTATAGATGTGCCCCAATATCGTGGGACGCAGACAAGCTTTCTGAAGGCTCTATAGGATGTTTTGACCAGGATAGAGGAGTTTAGGGACCAGATCACACCTATCACCATGATAGTATCTGCTAACTTGACCATGGTCTCTCAACCATAGACAGGAATACATGGATGCCATGGATGAACAGGGATTACAGAAGAAGCCTTGTGGCAGTAGTGACAGTGATGTTGTCTAACTGAACAAACTGGGGTCTGTTTGAAAGTTCAGAGTCCAGTTAAAGAGGGATGTGATACCAAGCTGGTTGGGCTTGAAGGTGATCACAGTGTTAAAAGTCAGTGACCAGCATCTCTGGTCTGGACAGAGTAGAGTGCCATGGAAATAGTGTCCTCTGTTGACCTGTTGCTAGATTGCTGTAGGCCAATTGGTGTGAGTCCAGTTTAGCAGGCAAACAGGATTTTTAAGTATGGAGGTGGTCTTGAAACCTTTGGGGACACCTGCCTGGGCTAGCTGTTCTACAGAGACTCCAAGCACATGACCGGGTTTGTCATCAGGACCAGAATAAATATCTGAAGAAGTAGATCTGCTTTGAGGATGGTCTCCTTATTTCCCCGGCCAAAGCCATTGTAGACGTAGTTGAGCTCATCGTGGAGGGAGGCAGAGCCGGTTTGGGGAACTGTGCTTAGTGGTTTGATGTCTGTGATTGACTGAAGGTCATGCCAGCTACACTGGGGGTCAGAGGAGTTGAAGTGCTGCTGTTGGTAACTGTGAGATTGCCTCTGGCTGAGCTGGAAGACTCCAGGTCTTCAAACCAGAAGACTGCATCTCTAGCTTTTATGGGGAGGCACACCTCACTGTTCATCCAGGGCTTCTGATTTGGAAAAGTTTATACATTTTTGTGTGTTTTTACTCACTCACTGTCCATACACCTGACGATGTGATCCAGGACTTGTAATGTGAGTGTCAGTGGATCTGAGAGGATCCGTGTGGTAGGTAGAAGGGCCTGCAGCTAATAATACTCCAGTTCAGCAGAGCAGGGGGTATCAGCAACGACAGAGTCCTAGCACCATGTTTTACTTACATACACACATACCATCACTGCTTTTACCTGAGGCTACTCTGCAAGCCCTGAAGGCATTGAGTCCATCCATATGTTTCATATGCATGTTTTTATCACATACTTATATTACATTTATATTAATACATTCACAATCACACTATATTATGATGATATATCTAAAGCGAGAACATAACAGCCAATATTATTTCTGTTCATTTATTAAAAATGAAGGATGCAACATTTGAATGGTAGGTTTCATCTACAACTTTAACATGTATACCAGCTGTAATGAAAATGATTTGGAAATGTTTTCATTTTTGTAGATTCTGGACCACTTTAGGAAAGGTCATCAAATTCCAGACTTAAAGATGTTATTTAGGGTGTTTGTATAGCTTTCAAATGTCAAAATGGGTTACATTTGACCTGAACAGTATGTAAGGGTTCAAGTTTTACATTTTAATCTTCTATCCTGTTTTAAACTTCATTTTATGTATCTCCATTGTTCTGATTATGCGTGTGTGTGTCAAATAGAACCTGAAGCTTATGTTTCAGAGCTGTGAGACCAGTGATGTGACTGGCTGAGAGTGTATTTATTAATCACTGCACTCTTTGATCCATATTCTATTTCTTCCAGCCTTTTTGCACTTTGTGCTGCTGCACACACACAAACCAAAATAGCAGGTGAAGACACACACACACACAGTTCTTGCTCCCAAGCCCTAACATGCTGCATTAGCACAGTTCAAGCCTTCAGTTATTTGACAGAATCATCTAAACTTCACATCCTCCTAACCAACTTTTTCAACTGCATCTCACAGTTTCCATCAACAAACATGACAACGAGCAAACACGAGCAAAATGATGCAGCCAAACACCTGCTGATGAAGGCTGTGAGACGCTGAGTTCAGATCTAATCATGATGTAACAATGGTGCAATTAGAAGAAACCCGGGATCAACAATTTCTAAAACATTACTAATCTTAGTTTCATTTGATCCTTGTTCTCTTTCCTCTCTCCTAGTGTGTGTATGTGTACAGGGTCAAATGCAGATTTTCCCCTCGGGGATCAATAAAGTATTTCCTCTTCTTCCTCCTCCTCTTTCCTCTTCGTCTTTGGTGCAGACCGGTCTTAATTTCTGTCTTACAAGTATACATAGTGCCAACTCTTGATTCTACATGGTGTCTGAAGTGTGTGGAATCAGATGGATAAGTGGGACCATATGTTCCCCGTGTTCCCCCTACACACTCACTGTCAAAATGGCTGAGTGGTGTGAGGCTCCAGGGTTTCTGATCTCCTGCTGGAAGCGTGTGTTCAACTCCCACAAGCGGTGTTGGGAAGCTGGTTACTAGTCACATTCCCTGTGATTCCCTCCAACTTTTTTGGACACGGCGGTAGTTTACTTTTGATCCTGCATGTAAACACACTCAGATATTCTTATTAGAGTTAAGGCTGTTTACTCAATTAGAGCAGACAACAAGCAGACAGGCAGAGAGCAATGTGCCTGTTGCTGTCTGTCTGTGCAGCTGCCTGAGCGACATGCAGAGCACTCGAGCAGCGCTGGGGAACCTCAAAGCCCACGCAAAGCCCCCGCTGATGAAATCAAACAGATGTTCGCCAGTCCTCTGACACTTGATGAAACAGTTGGAAGTTTTTCAGGAGACGGAGGGGACTCTTGGCCTCCTCACCACGCACCTGCTTCTGGTGCCGCGGAAGGCTCTGAGATGTTCAGATATTCATTAAAGGAGAGCGCGACGCTGTCCTCTTTGAGAGAAAAAGTGGACACCTCAACATCCACGTTCTACAAAAAAAGGCATATGGCACTGCATGTGGTTATTTCTGAGGCAGAGACAGAGGGGATTTAGTATGCTCTACACGGTGCTATGCATGCTGTCATGTTATGATGTATTTGACAAGCGGATAAAAGAGTATGGAGACAATTAAAAGGGGGGGTTAAGACACCGTTAAATGTTTCTGTTGTTAAGGGAGAGCCTTTCAAATGGAATCCTTTCAAATGAAAATCAGCCTGCTCAAATGCTTGCGTCATTAATGACATCATATATTCAATTGCATATTGATGTTGGAAGTGTGTGTATCATTTGCATCATGAAAACTGCATGAAAGGATTGAGACAGGATGCTAAACCATTATAATCATATTAAAGCGTATCACTATTTTATGCTGCACTCTCTTTTATTCTCTATTTTAGTCTAGCTTTCTATTTTTGTGTACTTTGTTTTCTTTTTATTATAATTAGGTTTTCTTTGTTTTAATGTTTCAAATTTCTATTGTTTAATATTTTGTTTTGATGTAAAGCACATTGAGTTGCCCTTGTGTATGAAATGTGCTATATAAATAAAGCTGCCTTGCCATTTTTGCCTGATTAAAACCTCTTCTATGTGCAGTGTCTATATTTTTGAGGTGAGAATACCATTGATTCCATAATGTTTTTGGTAAAATCACACTGCCCTCTGTTGTGCTTCATCTCCTCAGATGTCTGACTTAGCTTCTGAACCTCTATAATGCTAAAACGAGCAGCTGATTTACAACTAGCTAGCCTCTGTCTGACCCTTGTGGTTAGAATGGGCTACCACCGCTGTCAACATGCCATGTCAAAAAAGCATGATTACCATGAATGTTACTTTCATTGTACCAGGGGGAAAAGCTTTTGATTTCAACAGTTCAATCTAAATAATGAAACAACAAAAACAACATAACCGCTGTCTGAGAAACACTAGCAATGCTGACACACTGCATAGAGAAAGAGAAAGAGAAAAAGCAAACAAATTGAGAAGACAAACCCTCAAAGATATTCTGCTGCCTTTAATTTCAACACTGGTTTGTTATCTCTGTCTTAGTGGCAGCGCTGCTTCAAAGTGTGCTTAGATCCATTAGTGTATGTTTCTCTCAGCATTACTTACTGCTTTGTTGTTCTCTGTGGCTTTTTGAAGCCTATCCTTTATCTAGATAAAGCTGGCAAAATATCAAGGTCTGCATATTAAATATCTGCATTTTCAAGCTTCCAGATGAATTCCTGAACACAAGTACAGGCCTTGAGGGAGCTTGCTTTACATGTAACAAATGTTTGCCTTGGGCCTGTTGTGCATATTGTATTACATACTGTTTCTTTAGTGGTAGAAATGCTACCATTAATTTTTTCTTTATCTGGTGAATTTGTAAATTGCATATTTTTTGTAAGAGGAACACTTTTGTTTATTTCAAGCAAACATTTTTCAAAGCTTCAGGCAACAAAACCATAACAGAATCCACCTGAGAGTCTGAGGTTGTTTTTTTTTTTTTTTTTAAATTATGACTCCCAATGTCTTTTCAAATGATAAGGAGGAAGCAGACTCATATTTAACTCCTTTAATCTTGGGCAGCCCAGTGTAAACCATGAGGCACAGTGTATACACAATATAACCCTGTGTGATAAAGTAACATTTCTAACCTGTCTGGTGATTCTTTCCTTTCTGACACATGCGTTCCAACAAATGTTCTTGTTACAGTGTTATAGTGTTAGCAGACACTTTTAACGCAACGTCCAAATGAGAGTTAATACAATACAAGCAAGGATCTAGTCCATTCAGTTCCCTGCTGTCCATCCACAAGTACTGACAGAACGTTAACACCAGTGGTGCTTCCAAAAGGTAATGTATATTATAATAGCAATGATACCTGAGACTCCTTTTTCCTCATTTCCATGAAACCATCCATAATAAGCAAAGCAGCCCAGATGCCCCTCTACCCAGCCATGGGATCGATGGCATATGTACGTTATGGATCTATCCCAGGATTTCCTCTTGGCTGGACCAACCTCTATAAAGTACTCATCAGGGACACCTTTTCAGGTGTGTGAACCATGTCGACTAAACTCCTTTCACAGCAAATAGTAGCAGTTCCACATTGAGCTCTTTGTCTGAGGCCCTCCACTAAAAAGGTTAAGAGTTGACAAAGGTGGGTGGTTCTCTGATTTCATACAGTTGGTCGCTCCCCAAAGCTCATGACCATAGATGAGGGTTGGAAACAAGGAACTAGTAAATTGACAGATTCAGCTCCCTGTGTTCATAGACAGTAGATATTACTGAAACTAGAAGAGATCCAAACGTGTCAATGAATTGGGACTTTTGGGATGAAGCAACCTCACCTAGATAACAGATACTAGATTAGAGCTAGCAAGTTGGGTTGGGTGTTGAGTTGGGTCACTGTGCACGTACCTATTGGATGTTTAAAGGTAATTTGCAGCCTGAACCATCTTAACTGATTCCTAGAGATGGAATGGAGCAAATGTTAACACACACTTACTACTGGACTTCTAAGATCCCTGGTCTATCTCTTGGTATCTCTGCAAAGAACTGTAGAGTAAGACTGAGTGTGATATCTTGTTCAGGGATGCTGAGGACCTCTTAGTGGCTGGGGCTATGTACATTGGTACTCTAGAGGTTGAAGTCTAGGAGGCATCTTAATCAGATGCTGGTGGAGCCAAAGAAGTAATGGTAGGCTACAACCATGTGGGCCTGATGCTTGCCAAACTGAAGTAGTCTCAATTCTCATTTATAATTTTACATAAGTTAGTAGATAAACATTACATAAAACATGAAGTATAGTTTTGCATAAACTTCTTATTGAGGCAATCATTGTAGTCCACGCTCTTAGTCCTATATGGTTTTATATGTGCCTCCTTCATAATCCAGCCTGAGCATTTATTAAGTTTAACATATTCACATAAACTTTAAATTGACATATTTCAACTGTCACAGACAAAAAAAATTGCAGCAGCTTTAATACATAGATAGTATTTCAGAATATTAAATTATGTAGCTCCATTCTACACTGGTCTCATCTGTTCATTTTCCATTTTATGTTATACTGTCTGCAACAGTTAGTCTATGAATCAGTTTTCTTTCTAGAATTTGCCCCGTGCTTTGGTCCAGTGTAGTGCAGCCTGGTAGACATAAGGAGATGGAGTATACATTTGTTAACATGGATGAAGATGCATTTAAAATCCTGCTATTCATCTAATCACTGTGTATTGTCTCTGAGTGCTCATTTGCATCGATGTACCAATTCAACATGGAGTATTTATATATGAGATATGGTTAACATGTGTAGTAAATTGCCTGTTGTAGTGTTTTGGCGACCCCACTGATGTTGAGCTGCGAGGCTTTATGCTTCATTAAGACCCTCGTCTCCCCGTGTTTGCATAGACCAGTCTATGTGGATGTTACTTTGTTTACAGAGCTTGTCGTGTGCAAGTAGCAATACAAATGAGAGGCTTAACCATGACAGCAGGTAGTAAAGGTTAAGTAGGATATTAAAAGTCCTGTTTGTAAAGGACTTTCTTTCTTTATTCTTTCTTTCATTTATTTGCAAGCTCATTTGCAATGTCTTTTCCTAGATGGGCCTTCATACATGTAGACATAATTCACCAAAATACAATGTTACAATACATATATTTTAAAGACTTATCATAGAATATCATAGAAGCCAGGTTATGTAGGCATTAATGGATCTAATAAATGACCAAGATGGACATATAACACCTGAATTACGTCAGAATTTGACCGACCAATACTGGATTTTTGGGGATCATGCCAATACTGATATTAGGAAATAATAAATTCTGATATCAGCTGATAATATGTACAGAATATGTACATACACACTTTTTTCCCCCAAATGTGGTTACCAAACACTTGTGACAAAGATACGTAATGGAGGCATGATATTTTACAGTTTAAAAATAAACTTCACCAGGAGTTTAATATTAAACTTACATTAAGAAAAATAATTAAATATACATAAAATGTGGCCTATATGTGTCTTTAATAAAAGTCTGGCCCATATTGGACAGCATAAACACTGATACCGATACATCTGTGAAAGAAAACATTGGTTGACCGATAGATCTGTCGGGCTCAAGTTAGTACATTTTTTTCTATTATTTTCTAACTGTCTACAAGCAACATTTTATTCATTTATTTTGTGGTTGAGCTCAAGCCTCTTATTTTGTATGTGGATAATAGTCCCTGTGCTTCTTTCTGTTGTAGTGTGGGTTTTCAAATGGCTCCTTCACTTTGGGCTGAGGCACAAAACTAACAAACATTTGAGCTCGTGGCCAAATTGGCAGCTGCTTTTCCATAACTTTTGCATGAGCTGCCTACAATAATGGATATTTGTTTTCCAGGCAAATACACAGGCAAATACAGGCTATGTGCACTGAAACTCTTCTACTGAGAAACAGACACAGTCAGCAAGAGGATACTCTCAGACTATGTTTACATACTGCATACCACCGGACATAAAGAGAGAGAAAAAAGTAGTCTGGATGATTCTTTACAGAGAGTGTGACTTTAAAACACTGTCTGAGACTACTAATCCTACAGCCTGTAGACATGATAGCAGGCAGCCACGTGTTGTACACTTACATTGATGGAAACGTAACAGAAAGAAGAAGAATAGCTCACATGAATGTGTCTACAAGCAGATTAGAATGCTATAATAAGACTCTAGTACTGTACTGTCATTCATGATAATGTGCTTGTCCTGTGCTTTTAAACACTTCCTCTTCTGATGTCCTTCTTTTAACAAGAAACAACACACAATGACAATACAGAAATAACAATACATTACTAGACTCTTATTGTACCATTCAAATCAGGATAATAAAAACATGGACAAACAGGTTAAAAAACTGGTTTTATGCAAAAGCCATTACTATTCAAATGCTCCCAAAACCTGATTTTGTATAGTTGCAATAACACTGTGTTGTGCAATAATGACTGAAGCATGTGGAATATCTTGTGTGTATTATGTGTTTCAGCTTCCTTTATCTGTTATTAGCACTTTTCACTTAAAAAAAACAATTTATGACACCAATAAGGATTGTTCTCAATTTCGCTGTACATGTACAATGACAATAAAGACTATTGTATTCTATTCTAAAACTCCTCCTGCACTCTTACACCACTCTGTTGACAACAAAGTCAGAAAAAACTCTTCATGTTATTCATCTCAAGTACATTTTTCTGTTGATTGTGACATAGTACTAGTAAACCCTAGGCTGTCCTCAGAGCTCTGTAATGAGTTTACTGCTGTTTAATGACGGATGGAAGGATCCCTGTTGAGAGTTTGCTGTTCTAAAACATTGTTCAGTTTTTCTGCAGAATTCCCGGAATGTGAAGAGGTGCATTTCATTTGGGATCGTCAGGGGGATTTCAGAGATGATTCACTTTACAGGAACAGTGGAATGTTTTTCCACTTGTTCTCTCTTTCACATTGATTACAGCAGATATGTTTCCGACTTGGCTTGGAACAGGCGGGCTGAACCGCTTTACAAACAACATTAACAAGGAAAATATCTAACGCCATGAAATATTCATTGAACTGGATAAGTGTGATGGTTTGTCATATGGTTTGCAGTATGAGTATGTTGTTGTATTGCTCAGGGGAACAACTGTGATAGTAAATAAGACATTCAGGAACCCATATAAACATGGGAAGTTTCAGCTTTTTAATCTTCTCGCATGTTTCCCAGCTCCCTGTTTCCATGCTGAGCTGCTGTGGAGGGATATGAACACAAACTTTCCAAATCAAAATCTCAACCCTAGAGAGTTATTGGGGGATATTACATGACTTTTTTTCAATTTTTTTCATTTTTATGTTGTAATTCAAGGTCAGTGAAGTTACCACATATGCTTCCTCACCGGTCTAGGGTAAAACATTTCCCAAAAAGTCTATACATAAAAACTCCACATGGTTCTACAACCTCACAGAGAGGCATGGGGAGGATATCTTGGATGTTTATCGAAGCCTTCAAATATAGTTATTCGCTCCATAAAGGGTTAAAACTGGCTCGAGAGAGGTTATCCAAGACATAGTAAACAATTTGGGAGGTATGCTTGCTTTCCAAAAGCAAAATCTAAACGTCAATAATAATTGTATCCTATAGCTTAGCACTGGAGCAGCTAGTCTGTTTAAAAGTACCTTTACACTGCGTTCTTTTTTGGGCAGTTTGAGACCAAAGTTGATCAAGTTGTGACAATTTGTGTGAAACATGGTTAAATCTTTGGTTGACAATCCAAAGCAGTGCCTTGATCTAAATGAAAAAAAAATTATAATAATTGAGGGCCATAAAATGTTACCTATCATTTTTGTTGTCCTAGTGTAACTATAGAAACCAGTGGCTGCTTGACAATGATCTAAAAATGGAAAAGTGGAACAGCTCAGAAACAATGTAAAATACAAATGATTCAGTAATCATCACACATCTTAAAGGTAAGCCTCTAACTTTTCGTGTACATGAGCCCTACAAAACAAGATAGAAAAATGACACAACTGACAATCATCCCAACAACCATCCACACTGTCTACCTGAAGAGAATGAAATGGACTGGAAAGAAATGGGGGAATGTGACCTAGCTGCCACTGCTGCACACTGCTTTAGTGGCACAGGGTGAATAAGATAGGAGGGCAGAGCGGGCTGAGGTGAATGGGTTGCTGAGGGTGACTGGAGGCTGATGAGAAAGGATGAAGGTATGGAAGGAGACGAGGATGAGAGTTTGCCTGAGGCGCATCGATTAAACACGGAGGGAAGGGAGGGAGGAGGAATCTCAGGTCTGACATGCAGGGACCGGCCTGAGGCGCACTGGTCTTCGTGGATGTGTGTGTGGATGTGTGTGAGGATGTGTGCGAGTTCACTTTTTACATGTGTGCCTAAGCGTGTCTTGGGACAGACCTCTTTGACCCCGGGGCCTCGGCGCTGTCAGGAGCGTTTAGCCTGGATTGGCTGCAAGCTCTCCCCTGTGGTTTTCATCAGACTCACAGGGACAGGCTCCTGTTGGACAACGCTGACACACTGCCAGATAACATGCTCACATTCCTTGAAAGAGAGTCTGGATTTGTCTAATCTACAAACTGGATTCGTTTTTGGGTTTTTTTTGCCATCATCGCTATCAATAACGAGAAGACTTTACTCACTAACTGACCTGCTGAGATCTAAATATTTGGCGACTAGAAACAGCTTCACAACGGAGCAATCACATGGAAAATCAGACAGGTTTTAAACAAGCCTATACTTAAAGGATATTGTTTAAATCACTTTTGGAAGTGAAGACAAAGAGTGAAAGTTAAAGTTAAATGCAGGATTCAGGATGTTGACATATTCACATCCTGAGTCCTGTGTGTGTGTGTGTGTGTGTGTGTGTGTGTGTGTGTGTGTGTGTGTGTGTGCGTGTGCGTGTGTGTGTGTGATTAGCTTTATGTAGCATATGTATCACCAATGCACACTATTTCCACTACTGGACCAGTTCTAGGTTCTAGTGGAGTGAGGTAACAAATACAATAGAGCCAGAGATCAGGTGATTTAAATGTACTGGAAGTAAATAAAAATAAAAACACACATAACATTTGAATCAGTCAATAACCTGCAGGTACCAAAAATAACTTTCTTTCACTTTCACTTCTTTTTTTCCTCACCTCAGTTTTTCCTAGGTTAGAGATCATGTAGTTCAGGTAACCCCCGCTACTTAGATGGTTTATTTAGTTTAGATAGTTTAGTTATGTTAGACCGCTCTGTAACTATCTTATTTGAGCTTCATTTATTTTGGTTCAATTATCTTCCTGAGTTAACTCTTTTTTCCTCTTCTCACAGGTAAGAGAAAAATTAGACCTTTCTAAATCAAAATGAAGTGTAACACTTATACCTCTAATCACAACAATGACAATTATGAATAATAAAATACAAAATGTAACACTTCAAACCAGTTTCTATGTACTCAAGATCAGTTCAGTTTGAAAAGAAGAAATGTAATGTAATACTCCTACCTCTCTGGCAGAGAGTTCACCAACAGTCCATCCTCACAGCGGATCCTCTCACTAGCACCATGAAGATGAACTCCTGTCTTTAGAAGTCCGCGGGTCTGACACATCATCTTGTGTCTTGTGCATCTTGCACAGTAATTACTGCTAGCTGTTTAATCACACCGAAAATGGCTACGACGGGAGCATCTGCGTATAATAAAACTTAACTTCTCTGCTAACACAACACAACACGCACTCTCAATTTCTTCCCTTAATAAACTGAAAATATTAGCAGCTAATCAGCTTGTGTTAATAGCTTTCTCCACACAGTTGCAACATTAGCATTTAGCTAGCATCCACAAGTGTAAACATTACAAATGGTATTATAATAAAATAAGTTGATTAGATATGGCTCTTGTGAATCACCAACGTACTTATTATTTTTCAGGTCTGAAAAATATTCATTAGTTAGTTTCTCTGCTCTTGTCATCTGCTCTCAGGTCAGTTCTGCATGTATGCTAGGTCAGACCAGGGTCAAAGGTCAAAGGACCATGAATCTCTTAAAGGGACAGTATCGTTAAAGCATTTTATATAGGCCTATTTTTAAACATTTCCATGAAATTATTATCACAGTTTTTTTAATGACTCGTATTTAATTAAATGTGACATTTTAACTGTTTCAACTTATTTATGCATTTTAATGAATTGTTTGTATTTATTCATCATTTAGGTAACAAAAGCCCTTGAAAAGCAGGTTAAAGTCAGTGAAAGACTGAGGTTTCTGCTAAATGTTACTAAACATGTTGAGTCAAGAACACCGTCTTTGCTTAACTCTTACTGTTCAATGTCAAATGTGACCCATTTTTACATCTGAGAGCTGTAAAAATACCATATACACATTTCTTTTAGCCAGACTTTTCCTAATGTGACCCACAGTATACAAAAATGTAAATAAGATTAATCTTTTTTTAAATTTCTGTGCAGCTGATACACATTTTATATATACAAATGTACAAATGAAAATTCCTAAATCAGAATTTAAACATGTTGTATTGATCATATTCTTTAAAAATGTTCTCCTGGACCATAAAATAGTGATTGTGAATGTAATTTTCTCCATAAGATTAATCAAACATTTATTAATGACTGATGGGGAATTTATGAATGTGAATTGGTGTAGAGACTATGAACAGTATGTAAAGGGTTAAACTCCCAGTGCCCAAAATCATAAATATATTAATAATGTTGCACTTATACTACCAGCAAGACCAGATATAACAGACTTAGCTGGAAAATAAGGAAATACCTTCACAAGAGTAAAAAGACTATAATAATAAAGGAACAAACAATAAAGCACGAGTAAAAACAAAACACACAGAAGTGTCTGCACAAGGAGAGAAACAGGCTTGTTTTCAACAGAGACTGCAGATCATACTGTATGTCCACAGGAAGAGTGTTCCACAGTATCAGAGCCACCACTGATAATGTGGACACTGATCACCTTTTGTTTTTAGATGAGTGCAGGCGGCAACCAGTAAGCACCTGAACATCAGTGACCTACTGGTGATATAAGGATGGAGGAGGTGTACACGGGTGCCTGACCATCCAAAGCTCTATATGTGATGAACCTTAAAACCTACACTTGATGGGAAGCCACTGTGAAAGAATGTGAATGAGGCAGGTGAAAAGAGAACTGCAGTGGATATAAAAACTTGAATAATCATCTGTTGCTCAGGTGGTGATGCAACAGACCTGAATTTGGCAATGTTTCCTCAATGGAAGAAACATTAAGTGCATTGTCTTATCAAATATAACACTAAGATTTCTAAGATTAGACTCTACAGCTGACGAAAGAGACCCAATACTTGGAAGCTATGCCATCGGAAGCAATGATAAGGACCTCAGTCTGTGTTTAGCTGTGAAATGTTATTAGCCAATCAGTCAGACAATTGGGTAAAAGAGTCACTTTATCAGTCTCGTCCAGCTTAAAAGAGACATACAGCTGGATATCATCAGTGTATCAATGCTAAAAGATACTGCTAAATTTGCCAATGATAATATAATAATATCAATCAATCAATCAATTATTATTTGTATAGCGCCAAGGCACTTTACACATAGAGCAGGTTCTAAACCGAACTCTTCAGGTTTTAACTTTAAAGAGACCCAACATTCCCACATGAGCAACAGATTACCTGTGAGACCAGAAAGCACAGACAACTCTGGGGAAGAAGTTTAGGTTAGTGAATGTATTAATAGAACATGAATGTTAATGGATATAGATAGATGGATAGAGAGAGAGAGGGAGGAGGAGAGAGGAGCTCAGTGCATCATGGGAGTCCTGAGTCTAAGCCTATAGCAGCATAAGTTAAGAGCTCTAGGAGCCCTAACTATAAGCTTTATCAAAAAGGAAAGTTTTAAGCCTACTCTTAAATGAAGGGAGGGTGTCTGCCCCCCGGACCAAATCAGGAAGATGGTTCCACAGGAGAGGAGCCTGATAGCTGAAGGCTCTGACTCCTGTTCTACTTTTAGAGATACTAGGAACCACAAGTAGACCTGCATGTTGGGAGCGCAGTGATCTAGTAGTATGACCTCAGGGAAATAATATAGGGCCCAAGACAGAACCCTGGGGCTCACCAATGGAAAGAACAGCAGTTTCAAACATATAAGGACCAACTGACACAGAAAAAAGCTATCTGATTGGAGGAGAACCAGTGCAGGGCTACTCAGTGAGGATGCTGTGATCTTTAGCATCAAAAAGCTGTGCTAAGATCCAGCAGCACCAAAACAGGGCATTCACCCATCAGAATGACATCATTATGTCACTGGAGATTCTGAGAAGAGCTATTTCAGTGCAATGCTTTTGACAGAAGCCAGATTAGAATTTATTTACAATACTATGTGCAGTTAAGACAGCAGCGAGCTATCTGGCAACAACTTGCTCTAACATTTTTTGAGATAAGAGGCAGTGTCAAAGTAGGCCTGTAGTTTTCGGGAAGGGGTGGCTCAAGGTTATTTTCTTATTTATTTTTAGTCTGAACAACTGCATTTTTTAAAATAAGCTGGGACACAACCAGATTTTCAGGGAGGCTATTTATAATAGAGAGCAGGCATGGACCAGTAGACCCAAGTACATTTTTAAGCATGGATGCTGATAAAATATCTAGAGGGAGGGAGGAAAGTTTTATACTGCTCACCAGATCAATGAGGTGTTGTGTGGAAATAGGAGAGAAAGCTCCAAAATTGAGTTGTCAGTGAACATTTTACTGATATTAAAAATGTTGTGACATGAATACTATTAATTTACTGAGATACCAAAATACTTATTAGTCACATAATAATTGCATTTTCTCATTATGTTGACAGAGAATGTGTTTCAGCCTGCATTATGTTTCCTTCAAAACATATTTGCTTGCAAATGAGTACATCAGTATGTCATTCCCCATTTATCTTCTTTTTTTAATTTATTTGCTTTAATCTTTCATTGGATGTGTCATGAGTGTGTATGTAGCTTAATTGTATGTCTTTAGCTGTATTTATTGTCTGTATGGGCAGCTACTACTATGCACTATGCATCTTGAGTCCATGACAGATTTCCCCTAGGGGACAATAAAGTATATTCTATTCTATTGTATTCTGCTGTCTCTCTGATAAAGACATAAAATACATGTGTGACTGTTCATGGTACTTCTCTCCTCTGATAGGAGTGATGGCAAACAGGAAGTACATTATTGCCAACTACTGACCCTCTAGTGGTGGCAGTGGCAGTTGGGTGGTCAACCACTGTTAAAGTTAACAAGGATCCATGCAGCCCCAACATGACCAACACATAATAAGCGATAATGAAGGTGGATGGACAGACAGATGGACTGATAGATGGATGGATGAACCAACAGATGGATAATGACTTAGTGTAGGTCATGGTTTACCCACCATGTCATCACATAAGTGATTATAGACACATTTAACGCACACTGTCAGCACATGATAATTACAATGATATAAGATAAGATTATGGGGCTTAATACTTTATGAGGCAATTGTCAAGTTAATGACATAATACATAATTGGAAGCGGTTTGTCTTGTGCTTATATTGTGAGAAACACTCATCTTTGCTTCTAATGATTTTATAATTTTCTGGTAATACATCAAAGTATCTTCTAGTTGAATACTGAATCTTTTTTATTGTATTACTGCTAAATCACACAGTATGAGAGAGGAGCAGGAGATATATTTAGTTTTATTCTTTCTTTTTTTGAAACAATTGGGTTTCATTTTGAAACATTAATACCAATTCCAATGAAACAAGCATTGCATCATGCATTGTTAAGCTGAGAACACACAAGAAAAAGTTGTGCTCATATACTGTCTGATGATTCAGTATAAACGACTGAGTCTGATTTTATTTATAGCACATTTGGGTGCTGCCATTAGAGGAGTGTTGTCTAAATGTATGAGGTTGTGTATGCATCCTTAGACTATTACTAAAGCAATGTGAGCCAGCAACACATTTAGTGCAAAACCTGGGTGCTCATTAGTTTATTAATGAGCCTAAAGAAACAGGATGAAAAATGTGTTATTGTTTGTATGAAAGAAAAAAATTGTGAACAAAGCACACATTTTACTCATGAGTTATTTTTATTTTTATATTTATTTGTGTGTTTTGCATGTCTCCTGATATATTTCTCTCAACCAACAAGTAGAGCCATGCTTCATGTATATATACTGTAATGTCTGGAGATTCATACAGTTAAATGTGGTCATTGTGCCTGACTGAAGTCACTGAAATACCAAACACATGGATAAGTGAGGAGACATGGAGGGATGGAAGGCAGAGGATGAATAATACGACTTAAAGGAAGGGGAAGTGAGGGTGAGAGAGAGAGAGAGAGAGAGAGAGAGAGAGAGAGAGAGAGAGAGAGAGAGAGAGGGAGGAATCGATGTGGTTAACAGGAATGCCAAAGAAACAACATTATTTTAAGTCATAGTCATCTTTACTTCAAGTAGATGCAGTGTGTCTCCATAAGCCCTGAGCGCTGCTCAAAAGCATGAGGAAGCCTAGAAAGCCTGCTTTGAGTGTGCCTCAGAGAAACGCAGGGCGTAATCTACTTTGCCTCACTCTCCCTCCCCCTGAAGCATAACAAAGAGCCTGGGAAGAGTGTTTGTGATGCTAATTCTGCAGGAATAAATATGCAACACAAAATTCAGATGCTTTAAGAGAGAAGAGAGAGAGAAGGAAAGATGAAGAAGAGTGGTGATGGAGAAAGAAACGGTGCTTTAAGGGGCTGCCAGGAGGGAGTAGACTAATCCGTTAACATAGCTCGCATATCCAGTGTTTGGTGGAAATGGGAAATTAGAACATGTTGCTGATGAAATAGGAGAAAAGGCTGAACAGAACGAAGAGCAGCCAATCTCAGGTGTTAAAGCATTACCTGGTGACGGGGCAGTGGCTTAGTTCTGCTCATCCTGTGTGAGATGGATGAGTCTTGTCTCACCGGAAACAATGCAGGTGTGAAAATCTACATGATCCCAATCCAGTGGGACAGCCGTTATCCTCGGAAACACCGCTGCAGTCATCAGTCAGCGTGTTACAAGAAAAAGCCATAATAGTACGGGGCGAAGCACTTAACATGCCCAGTTGTCTCAGAATAAAACTTTATATCTCCATAAATCCTTGGGTGGCTTGTTTCTATTTCGTTCTACTTTTCAGCTCCCTCCAGCCTCACGCACAGGTCCCTGAACAAGATAAAGGTATGAAATTATTTAGGAAAATAAAATATAAGTGAGTTGTTTTGGACCAATATTGCAATTTGAATTGAGGTTAATTCTCCCTGTCTCATCTGGTACTTGTGCTTGTTGTTCCTCCAAGTCAGAAAGTGAAAAGTCATCTTGTCTACTTTACTATAGATAATTTCTCAATGTGAGTCAATCACCTGGGTCATTTATCTAGATCTAGAAACACCACTCTGTTTGCGCTTTTAACCAAAATAAAAGTGTATCTCCAGGAAGGGCAATGTTGGTTAAAATAGCTCCCCAAATCTTGTCAGACATCTATGGTCCCCAGGAGATGATTCCTAAAGACTTGGTGTTCCCTTGATGTTTCCTCTACTGTCAAAATTGTCACTCATCCAGTTAATGATAATAAATATCTGATGGATGTGTACATCATTTTGTATATTTGTATATTCATTGTCCCTAGATGATGAATCCTAGTGACTTTTCTTTTCACGTCATTGTGGGTTTTTTTCAGTGAAATGTCTCAACAACTATTATTTGGACTTCCGTTAGATTTTGGGTACAGACATTCATGCCCCTTTTCGGAATAAACTGTAATTGAAATGATATTTTCATGTCTTAGGTCAAATAGGACATGATATTGTGTGATAGTAAATGTTTAGTGGTGTAAAAGCTAAAAAATACACTCTCTCTGCTCTCTGAAACATGAATCAAGGTTTAATCACATTTATTGATCAGTCAGATCAACTATTGATGCTTTCTAAACACATCTGTGCTACAAACAGAAGGTGAGGGTGTAGAATATGAATATGAATGGTTAATCCTAATTAGCAATTGCTATCATCTACACTAAGATGATGAACATTGTAAATATTATACCTACTAAACAACATGTAAGCATGTTAGAAAAATGTTAGAGCTCATCACTGTGTAAACGTACAGCCTCACTGGAGCTGCTAACATGGCTTTTTAGCCCAATCCCTATTATTTTACATGTCAAACCTAGCAGGGAGACTTGACTAGACAACAGCCTAGATTCTTTTTTTGTTATTGCCATCTTACAGTAAAGTTAATTAGCTGCAGCAGAGTAAAATTGCTGATGACAGTTGTGATCATAGATGGTGAAATCTAACATTTGCGAGCCTAATCTGTCACTTACAGCTTGTTAAAACACTGTTAATTATGTAAGTAATCATTGAGATCGTGGCTCCAGCGTTTTGACAATTGCACTCTTTCAGATCACGGCTTTGATATTAAAAAAAGTAATTCATTGACCTTAATAAACACATATTAAATATGCATACAGCAGAAATGGCTGATTTGAAGGCGATCCTCATCGGAATCCCATTAAAACGCTATCAAGACATTTTGGCAAGACTCCGGCTCCTTGCTCTCAGAGGAGAGGGGGAAAAAAATGACAAATGGTTCTGAACTAGAACCAGCATCGAAGGGCGGGCAAGAAAAAAAAAAGAAAAAAAAGAGAGATTTAAACCTAATTTGAATAACCCAGATCTAAGATGATATACTGCAGAGCACATAGGGGTGATAGCCCAATCCGTCAATCGAGAGGAAGGGAGGAAGGAGGGAGGGGGGTTAAAGAGGAGAGAATAGGGCGAAGAGATGAAAGGAGGAGGGAGAGGGGATCAAGATGAGAGGGGCGGGGAGGCTGTAGAGGTGAGCGGAGAGGATCGAGAGGGAAAAAGATGAGAGGAGAGGAAGGTGGGAGAAGGAGATAGCGGCTCCGGCGGCGAGAAGATTAAAGCCACTTCCGTACAGCGTTGGCCCCATTAATGTTTAACAAAACGCCCGGGCTCGGAAAAGATCATCTCCCCCTCCTGTGATCCCTTTCAAACCCCTCACTGGGGCCACACAAGGCAACGTGGCAAGAAGACACCCCCCCTCCCCACCCCACCCGATGAAATATTTACAAAAGGCAATCATTTGTTTATATCCCTGACATGAATAATTGTGATTAATGTTTTATTCATGCTGTATTGTTTATTGCCTCCAATCTGAGGAGAATAGGCCGCCTTTTGAACGTCAACCAAGACAGCCAATTATGGAAGTGTGATCCTTTTGTGCTGCAGTATGTTTGAGAGTGAGCCTTTTGTGGCTCGTCTTTCAAAGGAAACAAGGAGCCCTCGTTTCTTCTGCCGGAGGGGGGTTAGTGTCACCGTCTCTCTCTCCTAATTGGCTGACGTCGAGGTTTCGCGATAGGTGGGGTAGTGCCGAGGAAGAGGAGGTGGAGAAGATAGGAAAGGGAAAAGGGTGGGTGGTGGGCCCCAAAGGTACGCAGAGAGGTGGTGAAGACGGTGTTTGCTGAAGCAACTGATCACTAGTGACGTTCAGTTTAAGTGTGTTCACAGGCGGGAAACACTATTCAGCATGATGTACAGCTATATGTGAGGTCCTTCACAGCAGACTCAGCTGTGACACAGACTTAATTATTAAAAAATGATTAGTTAGATCACCAAAACCTCTTCTTAACTCTTTATAGAGAACTTATTGAAACCTAGAGATTAATCAGGGGATGTTACATGACTTTTTTTCAAACTTTTAATTTTTATCTGGCAAATTAAGGTCAATGAAGTTACCATATATGGTTCCTCACTGGTCTAGGGTAAAACATTTACTAAAAAGTCTATAACTAAGAAAAATCCACATGGTTCTACAACCTCACAGAGAGTTTGGGATGTTTATTGAAGTTAGCAAATATAGTTATTCGCCCCAATAAAGGGTTAAAGACTATTTACTTGACTATTTGTTAAAATTCTATTCCTAGCTGTGTCCCTGCATGTTTTCATTTGGCTCTCGGTGTCTGTCAAATATAGTCTATATCAAACATAATCCTATTTGAGGGTTTTTTTTAATCCCTCTTTTTTCCCTCTTTTAAAAACATTAAAGCAAAATGATTTCACATATCAGTGTTTGTTTCCAGTTGTTAGGGAGTACTGCTGCATATGTTTCATTAAAAGTAGCCTTTTATGTCTCTGGAGGTGTGGAGTTAGGAAGAAGTGAGGTTAGCAAGCCTCATCTCTGCTGGAGGCTAGCAGCTCCAGGCTATGTTAGCCGCTACTAGCATAATACACTGGAATCTGCAACTAAACTGGCAGCAGGCAAGTGGCATTGTGGGTTATGTAGGCGCCAGGTTTTGATGAAGAATTATTCATCTTAAACTGAGAAGTATATGAAACGGAAGTGAAAGTGCAATTGCATCTTATTGTCTCCTAGCAGTATGGAGGCATGCATGTATCCACGGTGACGCTGCTTTGATGTAATGAAGGTGAATTGGAATGTGTTTGTGATGCTCAGGCTTGTGAAAAGATTAAATATGAATAATACTGTGTCTTTGCATTAAACTATATGTTTCTCACTATCTCCACAGGCCCTGTAGAGGCCATCTCTTAAAGAAAAAAGTTCCTATAAATACTGTTCACATGGGTTTATGGGTAAATATTACTAAGGGTAAGTAGAAACTTACTTTTTCTTGTCACTTTGGTGCTCTTTGTTGTACTTGTGATGGAAGTTTAAGTTTGAACTTGGTGCTCCTTTGGTCATTTCAAAAAGTTTGACTGTTTTAACTTATGTCATTTCATGTTTCCACATGTGTCTGTATTAAAATGGATCACAGTTGTTATGTAACTGGTGGTGTCTGATGTTGTGTGCATTGTGTCTGATGAAGAGACTCAGACACCTTGGAGGTGACCTCAATTTATTCTGACAACAGAAGTCATCAACAAAATCCTCTGGTCAATTGAATTAACATGAATAATTAATAATAATGGTGTTTCACATGTGGCAAAGTGTTATTATACATATGATAAATTAAAAAGTCATTCTTGGGGATGGGATGAGGTGTTATAGTATAACAGACATCTTAACCCTCACATAATGTTTAGGATGAAATCTGACCCATTCTTTACATGCTGGCAAAACACCTTAAAACCTTTCTTTTAATCAGACTTTCCTCCTAATGTGACCCACACTCCACAAAAATGGAAATAAAATGCATCTTTTTTTGTGTGCAGCTGATACACATTTTTATATGCAAACATACAAGTTTAACCTGTGTTAAATAATCAACATTCAAACATGTCGTATTCATCATATTCTATAAAATGTTCTCCTGGATCATAAAATAGTGATTGTGAATGTATTTATTTTTCTTCCATAGGATTAATCAAATTAATGACTGATGAGGAATTTATGAATGTGAAATGGTGTAGAGACTAATTATGAGCCACAATAGGAACAATATGTAACTATCTAAATAAGTGCTTTACATCATGTGACCTACCAGTGTTGGTTTAAACCTGTCTGATCATCTCAATGCTTTTGTCTGTGTGGTTTTGATGTTGCTGCAACCCAACAACACAGAGCTGAACTGACTGAGTAATGTGTGTATTAAAAGCACTTCTAGCTATACAGTAATATAGAAACCTAGTAAATAACATGCGTGTTGGTCCTTTAAAAGCACACAGACAGACAGACAGACAGACAGTGGGTGTTTGCTTTGCTTTTTATGATACTATAATAATAAAATCCCAACAGATCAAACTTGGATTCATGTCGGCGAAGACACAGATGCCAGCTGACACTCGTGCACATTTGAATAAGCTTTGATTCACACAGGTACCTCTTCATTCACTTAATAATAAATCTGAAATCCTTTGAGCGTACCCACAGTGCATCATACATATAACATGGTTTAAGAGCTTGTTTGAAGTGAGAACAGCTGCAGAGTCTGCTTCACAACATTAGCGCTGGTGACTCTATTAGTCTAGAAGGCTTTACGATGTCGGGAGGAAGTTGCACTTTACTAAAAGCCTTTCCATTCAGGAGGCGAGGGATAATAACGAGACGGCTAAAGATTCCATTGCTGTGGATCCTCAATGTATGGAAGCCCATCTCTGCCAAAAGACAGCTGTAGGAAAATGAATATAGTCACGGTGAATTGTAATTTTGACTTAACATGAAAATGACAATGATAAACCATAACATCACTCCACTGTCACTATAATAATGGACATATGATAGTAAGCTCTATCATAAATTCTACTTATATGTATAAAGCTTATACATGTTCAGTATCTTATTAGACACTACGTAAAAAATGTGGTATACTAAATTATGAGATAATAAGTAACAATAATAAGATAATAAGTCACAATTTTGAAACACAAACAATGAATTCATTTAGATTAAGTCCAAAATGATGAGATCCTTACTCAAGTTCTGACTATTTGATAGCATGTACAAATGTAGAGATTAAATGATTACATACAAAGTCAATGTTATGAGGTACGAGGTCACTCACATTTGTAGTATTATTAGAAATGAAGTCAAAGTCATGACTTAACAAAAAATTACAAGCCAATTACATTAAAAATGACTGTTGCATAATTTAGTATTTGACATATCTCATGATTTAGATCTCATAATGAGTTAAGCCATAGTTTTGACTTACTGACAAATGACTGTGACATTTGACATGTCAAAATTATGACGTTGTAAATCAAAATAGCCACTCCTCATTATAATTTGGGCTAAGTATCCCAGTTTTCAATAAGTATCTACAGTCATAGAGCACTATATTAGGAACACCTGTGCAGTCTAATGCAATCCAACACAACAGCTCTACCATAAATTCTACCTTTACAAGCGTATACATTTAAGTTTATGTTGACATTGTAAGAAAGGTGATAATTCTACTTGATGTTTATTATAGAGGTTGCAGTGTGTAGTGGAGGTATATGCTGGAGTGCACTCATATATTTTATCCAGCCCAACAGTAGAATTTATGGCCTAGCTGTTGTATAGAATTACATTTGATTACACAGGTGTTCCTAATAAAATGCTCAGTGAGTGTATATTCTCCAGAAATGAGTCAAGGAAAACGGTTGAGCTCCATAATTCAAAATCAGCAAACAGAATCACCTCATGTATTGATCTCTGAAATGAAATTATTCACTGACAAATCTGCTGACTCATTCTAGCATCAAGCCTTCCTCGCTGGATGTACGACACAGTGAGCTACTCTGACTTCTGATAGTCTCATAATCCTGACTTATGACGAGTCTTTTGATTTTTATTATGCATAACTTCTTTTTTTTTCTTTTCTTTTTCCTGGCAGAAATGGCCCTCCGCGTAAAGCCTCTATCGACCGGCACAAACATCAGCTCTTGTCTCATCATTAGCAGGCAGCACTGAATCACTCCTACATTACACCTGACCACACTCATTTAAAAGTTGCTTTATGACCCTTCATTTGTTCTGTCTCCCACCCAGTCAGCCTTAATGGCTCTAAAGTTGATTAAGGTCAGTATCGTCTACTATGGCCTTACTGTAAGTAAGCCTGATGGTCAAGACGCTAGCTCTGGCTGCCTCCTTCCTCTGCTTGGAGCTTGATGTGCTTAGTATTGATTCCACTCGCAGTAAGTACAGAGGGCCGCTGTAAATCAAGCCTTGTATTGGACAGTTAACCAAGTGCTGGCAAACCATGTTTGACACAGTAACACCCGTATGTGCTCATCATATATACTGATATGTGATCATGAAGTATCACGCTCACAGTGTCTGAACCAGAGGTGTCAAACTCATTTTCATTCAAGGGCCACATACAGACCAATTTGATCTCATGTGGCCGGATCATTAAAAAGATGGAGGGAAGGAAGGAAAGAAAGACAGGCTAAAGGAAGGAGGGAAGAAAGGTAGGAAAGACAGACATTGAAGGATGGACAGACAGACGGAAAGAAGGAAAGAAGGGAGGACAGAAGGAAGGAAAGAAGGAAGGAAGAGAGATAGGACAGATGGAAGGAAGGAAGGAATGGAGAAAGGAAAAAAGGAAGGTAAGAACGACAGATGGAAGGAAGGAAGGACAGACAGACAGAACGAATGAAGAAAGGAAGGAAGGAAGGACAGAAGGAAGAAAGGGAGGAAGGAAGGAAGGAAGGAAAAAAGGAAGGTAAGAAGGACAGATGGAAGGAAGGAAAAGAACACAGGAAGGAAAGTGGGCTGGACTGCTCCCTTGGTCTAAACACATGGCAAACTAGTCACTCTGCTGCACCAATGGGATGGACAGGATTCAATCACATCTGTGTGTTTATCTGAATCACAAGTTAGACGGATTTTCAAAAATCCAGATTAAAGTAAAAAATGCAACACAAATTGGCATTTTAGGGTCAGCAGCTCTTTATAGCATGAGCTGATGACTGTAGTGTGATATCCATCAAGTGGCCTTAATCACCAAAAATGCAGATTCCCAGCTATAAGCTCAGCTCATCCCCTTGAAGAGGCTCATTTAGGAGAGAAGACGGCTCGTTTAGAATGAGAGCGAGGGAAATTAAGAGAGGAGAAAATGAGAGCAACAACCTGAGGTTCGCTTTGGTCTTAATCCACCGTGTAGGCTGACGGAGGCAAGGAATCTGCTGTCTTAATCCCAACACATTGAGAAGGAGTGGGTGTGTGATGATCCTGGATGATAACAGGACACCAAATTGGAAAAGACACGCACTGTTAGTGCACAGATCGACTCCAACGTCTCCACCCACCCCAAAATTTTGAAAAAAAACACACACACAAAAAAACACTTAACAGGCTGATCAAAGTAGGTTAATTGAAAATTTCACTTCTTCCTGTATCTCTCTTCCAGTCACCACTTCCTCCAGAGGACTCTCCTGTGGTGCTGAGAGATGATAGAGATGTTATATATAGATGTAGAGCAACAGCCTGTTGGCAATGAATGCTTGTATGAAAACGCTGTAAAAAAATAATCTTCAAATCATGTTGTGAGCGTGACCAGCTGAGTCTTTGAACATACTGAAAGGATTCTTCTACCCCTCTGTGACACCACAGACTGCTCATTCTGACACTAAATGCTATACGGTCAAAAGAGAAGTCACACAGAAAAACAATTTTTGTTTTGCAGAATATTGGTTTATTTTTCTGTTCAATTTAGTTCCAGGGAAGCAGATCAACCATCCTATTTCTTCAACTCCATGTGCTCCATGGCAGCATGGGAAATGTAGTCCTTTAACCCTTACATCTGTTCGGGTCCAGTTTGACCCATTTTGACATTTGAAACCAACAGAAACGGGTTAAACATTCTTTAAGCATGATGTTTTTATTTTATTGGATTTTTTTTATTGTGCAGTTGTGTCAGTTTTGATTTATAGTTTTAATGGTTTTAATGGTTATAATGAAACCTTCCATTCAAATTGTGTTGCATCCTTCACTTTCAATAAAGTCATAGAAATAAATATGGCTGCATGAGATACGACTGATAATATATATATATATATATATATATATATATATATATATGCAAAATACATTTGTTAAAAATATAATATAGAGACTAATAATAAAGGGAATACTTTATTACAGTGAAGGGTCAGAATATGAACAGTAAGTGAGGGTTAAGTGAGTTCACAGCTGTTATCATTCTCACTTAAAAAGAAAGCCCAGTCTCTCCATCACTCTGCTCCTCTATAACACATATTTTTACATATTTTTATTTATGTTTTCTATAACACACTTTATTTTTTAAAGTACATGTGTTACTTTTACTTATTTTTACCACTTGGGGGCAGCGCAACAAGCTGTACACATAACATTGATCACCTTATTCAGTCCTATAACATTTCAAAAACCAAATCACCATTCACCATTTACACATTCAGCAGACACAGAGCAGCATTAACATTCATGAAGAGTCATGTTTGTGTCCACCTGATCAATGCAACTGCAGTACTCACTCATCTTTTAGCTCTGCTTTGATCTCCACCAATCCATCTCCAAGAAAAACTACCTGGAGGACAGAGACTCACTCAGATAAGACAGCTGCTGCTCTCCACTGTTGTTGTGCTTGTTTGTTAGCATGTAAATGCAGATGTGTCTGTCTGGAATTCATTTACTAAGGCATTCATGTAGCGCTTTTATCCAGAAAGCTTTAACAATATTTTCCTGCTGCTACCATGCAGGGTGCTGGCACAAGCAACACGAGCAGTTTGAGGTTCAGTTTCTTGCTCAACTTTAACAATCAGACTGGAGGAGCCGAGGTTCAAACCACTAACCCAAGAGGAGTGGATGCTTTTCTACTGATTTGCAGATATTTCTACATGTTTTTCTATCTTAGGCCACTGCCTGCATGTGTGTTCATGTGTGTATTCATTGTGTTATCCCTTAACTTGTTTTTAATGTGATGTTGTTGTTGCAGCAATCCCCTTTGTCTAAGATGAATGTCTGCCAAGGGAGATGATAAAAGTGACTTTGACTTTGATTGTCTCTTTAGCTGCTAAATGCTCCACTGTGTTCACCAGCTAGCATCTAACTGTGTCAGTCAGCTGGTTGATAGTGAGCAGGTAGTGAGCAGTGAGGTTTATCAGAAAACAGCTGCTGAACCAAAGCAATTTCATTTTGGGCAGTAAAAAAAAAAAAAAGGTTGCAAAGTTCAATAAAGCTGAGGAGAACTGCAGAATAGGAAACAATTCTCTGTGGGTTTGTCCATCATCTCTCACATTACACTGATTCATTCCATCCACTGTTATCTTTTACTTTAGCACGAGTTGAACACTTGTCACAGAAGCCTTGTCTTAGCTGTTCTCGCTGCAGCCAGGAAGGGTGGAGGTCTTTGTACATACCAAGATATTGCTCAACTTCATCTCTCCTGTGCAAAACTAACATTACTTGTTAGGCAGATTTACTGTGGAAAAAGCAAGTAGAGTCTTACAATATTAGACACTATGATATCATGTTTAGTCTGCTGCTGACTATGGCTGCTGTGTGTCATTTTCAGCTGTGAGCCTGTATAAAGTAAAATACACTCACAATCCACAGTGAGTCCACATGAGGCTTCAGCAGTCAGTATTAGTCATATCAAGTGGATATCTGCTACATTTATATTTGTCTTTTTAGCATTGTGTTTCCCTGTTGAGCTGTGGTGGAAGGATAGTAACAAAAAGAGGGACTGGAAAAACACTGTAATGATGAAACATAGAAGACTTGATTTGAAGCTTCATATTAGCTTCAGATCAACTCAAAAGACATTTTTAAAGGAGGACTGTTGAATTAGTCCTCCATCACTTCCATTGTAACTACATTATGAAGAGATCTTCTAATGGTCAGGGTTAGGTAAGTGTCACTTCAACCCAAACATTGCATGCAGATGTTAATTCTCCTCCTGATTCACCTTGTAAATCACATCTGTATTACCTTGCCTTTATGTAGGCTAAGCTATCCACAACTAGACGTCCTTTTCCCACAATGCTTTGGGAAGATAATGGAAATCGATGGTGTGATGTAAGGCCACAGAGCGATGGTAGGTTATGGTGAACTCAGTGAAAATGGTCCCTGCAGTCTTTATTGGGCTGAACAGAAGAAGACAGCAGGGGCCGCTGACTTGACAAACTGGCATTGTTGTGGTTTTACAGGAGCTGCACCCATGCTAGACACACACACACACACACACACACACACACACACACACACACACACACTCACACACTTCCATACATGTGCAAGTTCACGGATACACACACAAATGCTCATTAATGATTCATGAGGGGAGGAATTACAGCTCGGCTCTCCTTCTGTTTCCCCATAACCGACCGCTCCCTTGTGCTCTCTAATAACAGCTTATATACACACACACACACACACACACACACACACACACACACATGCATGAGTCACATGCAAGCAGATGCATGCACATCCACACACACACACACACACACACACACATTCTCTCACATCCAGGACACACACTGACTCCTCACAGCCAGCTCTCGCAGTTCATTTCATTCCTAGATAATTAAACAGAGTCTTGCTGCGTGTGTGTGTGTGTGTGTGTGTGTGTGCTGTTTCCACAAGCGCCCCACTCCGACACACACGTCTGCTTTTGAGTGTTTTCCTCCCTTTTCTTCTACAACTTGCCAGACGCCGGTAGGCTGCAGCTGAAAGCGAGCAGCAGAGTTCAGCGGCTCCTCACTTCACTTTCCCTTGTTTTACTGTGTTGCATCAGCTCCTTGTTACACACACACACACACACACACACACACACACACACACACACACACACACACACACACAGGCGTCATGACAAAATGACGAAATCTGAGGTTGTTAAAATGCTTAAATAAGGACACAGCTCGGCTTTTATTGTGTTGGAGTCTAATACGGATATAACCTCCTCTGCATATACAATATTTGTCATACGCTGTGCATTATGGGCAGATTTATGGAGGAGAGCTGCTAATGTGGAGGAGATGATGGGATCATGGAAAACACAGGGATGGAGAATAGTGCCTCTATATCAGCCTCATTCTGTCTAGATATTACAAGAACTCAGCTCCCAGATCTGTTCATCTTTTCAGGTTGAAGTGACTGCTGCTGCTGTTTAGTTTGTATAGAAGCCTGCAAACACTTGAACCTCCACAGGCCAAAAGCTCCTCTTTTCAGTCTTTTTACAGTGACATGAAGTCCAACAGCAGATTAGCACAACACTACAAGCTACTCTACCTGGTGTGTGTACCTGCATCTACAATTAGGAGCCAGTGCAGTGATGTTCAACCATGCCTTCAGAAACTAACAGGGCTTTTCCACTATACAGTTCTAGCACTACTCGGCCCTACTCGACTCGACTCTACCCGGTTTGGTACCAATAACTGTTCGAGTTAGGGTTAGGCGATGGTGTACTTGCTGCTGTATGTGGCTTTTATCACACACAAAGCTAGAATTGAGCCGTATGGCTGTAACACTGTTGCCGGTATTTAAAAATGGCGGGTTTGATTCTTGTGTGGGACGGCTCATGACTCTTCCAGCGACAACTCTTCTGACTGGCCGGCAGTCTGTTGACGTCACATTTAGTATCGGCTCGGCTCGCTTGGACCCTCAGCAGAGCAGGTACTAAAAAAGTACCAGGTACCAGGTACTATCCCTAGTGGAAACACACAAAAAAATCGAGTCGAGTCGAGTTCACCCATTCACACACATTCATACACCATTGGCGCAGACATTGGGAGCAATTTGGGGTTAGGTATCTTGCCCAAGGACACATGGACATGTGGACTGGAGGAGCCGGGAATCCAACCGCCAATCATCCAATTAGTGCTGTGGCTCTACCTCCTGAACCACAGCCAATGGAAATACTTGTGTAACAAGCAGTGTGGCAACTATATCAGGGCTTTTTTTGAGAGGAGTGGTGGGGGTGGGATCTTGTGCATGACTGTTATATCTGTCTATATCTATATCAGCACAAATATGAGATGTCAAGTTCAACTTCAAGTTTATTTATTCGTCATTCCATCCGTATTTATTAAACACATACAGTGGAATGAAGTCGCGAGTGCAAAAGAAAAAAAGACAATAAGGCAGCAGCAGTTTTAAAAAAAGACCAGTGCTATATTAACATTAAGTGCAATCAAGTGCCTCATAAAAAATCATAATAAGTAATAGAATCATTTAAGAGGTAGCTGTTGTGTCGATGTGTGAAAGTGTTTGAGCTGCTGATCTCCAGCTTCTTGTGTCAGCTCGTCCTGTGCTGACAGCAGTCCCAGCAGCAGGTGTACACTCTATGTCAGTTGTCACTAACATTTGCGGTAGAAGATGGCACTGGGGTCGATTGACTTGGATTTTTTTTTGGCATCACTGTATGCTGACTAACACATAACAGAGTAATGAATAATATCAATGCAGTGAGCAGACTGAGTGAACTTTGTTTTTCTGATCTTTTATTTAAACTGAGTGTGACAGCAAGAACGTCATGGATGCCAGTGTCTTTATTAAGGTGGATTAGTGATGAATAACCCTTATGTGGGCATCATACATTCATAATGGACTCATGTTACACATAATCCATCATAATGAGAATGCAGAAAAGTATAAAAACGTGTGGCAAAAATAGCATATTGTCCTTTGGAGGAAATTGACTCAATAGTATTCTTTAAAAGTTATATAAAATAAAATAAAATACATAATAAAAACAATTCAAATACTATGTACAATAAACAATAAATATATAATAAGTTACTGGGAGTGTCTTGTTAAGAGGAGCCAAGTATATCTATAATAAATTACTTTATATTGCATTATATTTTTAAATCACTATATAACAATACTAAATTACTATTGTATTGTCATTATTGTGCTTTTATATTATTGTATAATATAGTATCAATCTCTTATATGGTCCATAGTGTGTTATTACTGTATAATGTGTGTATTTTACATATATAGTGCACCTTGACATAACATACATTAATGATATTATCATTATGTATACTATACACTATATAACATACAAGAACTCTTTCCTGCCACATGCCATCACACTGTATAATAACAGCTGAACAACTCTGGTCATAACTTACAGTCACTACACACTTTATTCTCTACACACAGTTACACACATCACACATTATTCTACTTTGCACTAAAATCAACACTGTCAATTAGTTGTATATACTTTTGTGCATTACTTTTTATTTGATTTATTTTATCTAATTTGCTATTTCTTTTTTATTATGTATAGTTTGTTCTTTATATTCTTATATTATATGTTGTTATCGTCACTGTGTGTAATGCTGCTGCTGCACTGTAATTACCCAGCTTGGGGTCAATAAAAGTAATTCTATCTATCTATCTATCTATCTATCTATCTATCTATCTATCTATCTATCTATCTATCTATCTATCTATCTATCTATCTATCTATCTATCTATCTATCTATCTATCTATCTATCTATCTATCTATCTATCTATCTATCTATCTATCTATCTATCTATCTATCTATCTAACATATAGTTCACACATTCAGGATTCTGCTCTGCAGGACTTGTTTCTCCACAGAGGTGAAACTTGTATGACAGCACAGAGAACTAGAGAGTCTGATCCAGGTGCTTCATTCAATCCCTGGCTCCTCCTGTCCATATGTCAAAGTTTCCTTCAGCCCTAAATTATTCCCAATACCCAGACCAGTGCCTCGCATGCAATCAATGAGTGTGTGTGTGTGTGTCTGAATGAGCACATTTTTAAAGTGCTTTGGCTTACTGAGGTTGAAGGAGTGCAGTCAATTTACCCTTTTTGTTTCCTCCTTCGCCCTGCATCACCTCCTCCAGCCATCCTTTATTTTACAGTGTTTCATTACATCCCTAATTAACCCTCATTCCTCTCTGTTTGCTCTCCTTCCTCTGTATTCCTCACATCCCTCCTTGACTGGATCTTAGCAAAAGTCCTGTTGCAGATTTATACACTATCTTACCTCGCACTCCAACACACACACGCTCTTCTCTCCTGAGGCTGCTGTGGCCAAAGAGGTAGAGCGGTTCCTCCACTAATCAGAAGATTGGTGGGTTTGATCCTCGACTCCTCCAGTCCGCATGTTGAAGTTGGGTGAGATACTGAACCCCAAATTGCTCCCTAGGCCATCGGTGTGTGACTGTGTGGTGTGAATGGGTGAGTGAGAATTAGAAACATTGTGAAGCAGTTTGAATAAAAAGTGCTATATCACTGCTGAATGGGTGAATGCTGGCATGTGTAGATCATATTCTTTCACCCTGTTTTACTGTTAATCCCTTTTCTGTCTCACGTCCACATGTGCGTTCCAGAAGCAGTTTTGATGAATCAGCAAGAACTTTGTTGTGCTTTAAATGTTAATATGAAACACGCATGCGCACACACACACACACACACACACACACACACACACCTAAAGACCTTAAGTACATCAGTAGTGAACACTTTGCAGATACATTAAATAT